>NC_056744.1:453360266-453660266 GCF_019279795.1 Protopterus annectens | reverse complement strand
ATGATTGTCTTTGGTGTCCTGTGCAATTTTTCTCTCAAAGCTGGCCTTGGAGGATTTTATGAGGGATCGTAATTTTTTGCTAGTACTGATCAGAGATGCCTTCCCTATTAGGGATTTTGCTCTATCATGTAGTAGCTTCCTCCTTCTGTTGTACAGTTTATTTATGGCAGGGGTCCACCAGATTGGACGCCTGCCATTGGATGATTGAGTCTTGGTTTTGTTTGCATCGACATTTGTACTGTAACAGAGACCTGGTTCAAGGCAGCCGAAAGCACCTCTTCCACATCACATGCTCCAGTGACCTCAACATCATTACCACAATGTTGTGGTGGGTCATGCTGCTCAATGCTAGAAGTCTAAATCTGAAAATGCACTCGCTCAAAGCACTCCTTAAAATGGAGAACATCGACATTTGTACTGTAACAGAGACCTGGTTCAAGGCAGCAGAAAGCACCTCCTCCGCATCACATGCTCCAGTGACCTCAACATCATTACCACAATCAGCAAAACATGCTGGAGGGACAGGTTCATAACCCAGAGACTGCCCTTGCTATGGAATAGACTTCCCATACATGTCAAACAGAGCACCTCACAGGCCATCTTCAAGAGAACCCTTGACGAGTGGATGGTAAATTGAAAATTCACCCCGAGGATCACTCCAGTGGCTCTACTCAACAGAGGCACTGGGAATTAAGGTCGCTTAGCAGAATGTCAGGGTAATCCTATGTGCTAGGTTTGTAAAGGCTCCAGGGCCATTAGCCTAGCACACATACCTATGAACCTATGATGTAAGGTCCACTTAAGTCATTCCTTGTAGAATTTCACTAAACTGGCCTGCATTTTCCACCATTCATTCTGTGACTTTACTTTATAACCCACATGTACTGCAAATCTTTGAATTTCAGAAAATAAACACAGGCTTCATTTATAAACACAATGTTACTTTTACTGAAGTAAACTTGTTATATCAATATACAATCTTGATAACTCATTGAACTGATTTCAGACATTTACTAGTTTTTAAACTTAAATTATAAGCTATCCTATCAAAAGAATTCACCAAGAACTCACTTAACTTTAGTAAGCACGTTTTCATCAGTATCATTTATACAGAGTACACAGGCCTTCCTTGAATGTGTCTCTGGCCTGACATCAGGCTATCTTGTTTCATCCCCCCTTTATTTCGCTGGTGCTTCAGTTCCACCCAGGGATAACTCTTCTATTTTTTTATTTTTTGATAGGTGTGTGGAATGTCTACCTTGAATACGCTGGATATTTGGCATTCATCCATATAACTCTCTTGAAGAGGCCCTTGCCTGAATATAAGGCTCCCACATTTATGGTTTTTATGAGCTAGGTCCATTCTTATGTCACTCTAATCATGAAAGGCAAATGCCTCTTTTTTTTCCAGCTTTTATTCTCTTTCTATAGAAATATTCCTCCAGTGGTTACCTTTGCTATACCTGCAGGCCATTGCATTACAGTGCTTATAGTCCTACTCTTTCTGGCACTGCATATGGAACATTTTATTAAAAGACAGGTCTTCTAAATTTACTATATTGCAAAATCCTTCCTTCCAGACCTGGGAATTATTCCCCTTTGGCATGTATCAGTCCAGACACATTTAACAACTGGAATTCCCACAGAGATACCTTACTAAAAGGGCAAAGGCATAAACAATGTCTTGCATGGACCAACTCAAAGTCCTGTCACTATATTTAATATCCTACAGACTGCTAAGAGGTGACCTGTTTGTTATATACAAGCCATCCTCTGACCAAACGATGATGGATTTACTGCACATCATCAAGTCAAATGGTGGGGTGGGTGGCCACTGTGGTGCAGTGGTTAGCATTGTCGCCTCACAGCAAGATGTTCTCTGGTTCGATCCTCGGCTGGGGTGCCTTCTGTGTGGAGTCTGCATGTCCTCCCTGTGGTCACGTGGGTTTCCTCCGGGTGCTCCAGTTTCTTCCCACATCCCAAAGACATGCTGCAGGTGGATTGGACACTCTAAATTGGCCCTAGGTGTGAGTGTGTGTGTGTGCCTTCTGTGGAAGGTTGAGTGTCGGGCTGGCAACTCGACACTGTAAAACTCCACTGCCAATCATGAGCGGACAGGTGATCCACTGTTGCGACCCCTAACTGAGAAAAGTTGAAAGAAGAAGAAGATCAAGTCAAATGGTATCAGAAATACTCAGTCTAGGGTTATAAACCTCTTCTGTAACATCAACAGAATGGTTTGGAGAGACAGGTATATCACACAGAGGATACCATTCAGATAAAACAAAGTTAATCTCTGTCCATATTCAAACACAGCTTGGCTATATGGATGGAAAATAGAAACTTTATCTCAGGACTGCCCCTTATGCAACTAATGGACAAAGGCAGCTCCTAAATGCTTTATCCCATGCATATATCCTCTCAAATCATCTATGATATGATATGATCTCAGTCATTTTCATTATGTGTAATATATAATTATCGACTGTGAGACAGATAAGGCCAATTTGTAACCAAATGGGGCAGGTTAATTCAAGCACAAAAAGGAAAACTGTCTAGACTTAAAATAGCCATAATGGGTAGCTAGTCTAGTACTTACCTATGAACCTATGAGCTAAACATCTGCACTTCAGAGTCAACCATGGCCAGCCAACTGTTTTGGTGGTATACTCTGGATATGGTCAGGTCACTGTCTTCCAGAGACACCCTGGGCTATGACTTCCATAGCTAGTGACACCTTCCATTCATCCACAATCCAGTCAAAGCTTCTTTGACAGTGTCAGAACTTCATGGATTTTAAAATGTTACAAAGCCAACTTTTCTAGATTGATGACTTTAACTTGGACATCAATGACTTTCAAATGTTGGCCATATTTGCCAAGCTCCCTTCTCATTTTTTTTTCATGTGGAGCAAATCACCAGTGAGCACTTTCCTTCTATTATGACCTTTGTCAAAGTTATTTCCCTGTTATCACCAATAGAAATTTCATCAGGGTAGCTTCTGGCAGATTTATTATCCTTTACATATATTTTATTATGTTGTGTGTTCCACACTCACTTTTCACATCAGAAGTTTCTAGTACAAAGTACCTTGATTTTTAGACTGTGTACCAGGCCCTGTAAAAAAGTTTGCATTTGCTTTAACTGTAGCTCATTCCTATTCTGAGCCACAGCTTTTTCAGCCTCAGTTTCCTCCATGCAATACATGTATTTTCTCAGACATAACTTTGTAACTCAGAAAACCTTGTATTTATAGACTTGACACCATGTACATGCATAGGCTCCAACACAGTCATATTCTAAGTGAGCTTCATGCCCACTGAGTGGCACACAGCTACAGTTATCCCACTCGACAAGGGGGGATCCACCTTGGATCCCGGGAACTACTGTCCCATCAGTCTGACAAGCCTGATCTACAAGGGCATGGAATGCATTATCATGGAACTTATAAAGAAAGACACTGGCATCCTTCAAACACTGGACCCCACCCAGTTTGGGTTCATGAAGGGCTGATCTTGTCTCCTGAACCTGACTAACTTCTTCAAATCAGTCTCCAGAGCTGTGGATGAGGGTAAGGAGGTCCACACAGCCTATCTGGACCTCGCCAAGGCCTTCAACACCATCCCCCACTCTGGAATCATAGATAAACTTACTAAGCTAGGCATAAATCCCTATGTCACTTGATAGTTTGCCAACTGGCTTACTGACAGAACCCATACTGCAAAAGTAGCCGACTCCAAATCCAGCTCCATATAAGTGACAAGTGGAGTACCTCAGGGTTCAGTCCTGGGACCGCTCTTGTTTGGCATCTACTTCTCTGAAGTACAGACCAACACTAAGAGACTCTGGCTAACAAAGTTCACAGATGACTACAAACGGGAGCCATTATTGAATCCCCAAATGATGTGGATATTTTACAAAAGGGCCTTATAGAAACAGATGCTTGGTGCCAGAGCCATAAGGCCAAGAAATGTATAGTTATCCCCTTTGGGAAAAAGCATGTACCCATGAATTACCACATAGGTGGCAGTACACTAAACACTGAAAGTGTTATGAGAGACTTAGGGACACAGGTGGACAGTGGTCTCACCTTCAATAACCACATCGCCACAACAGTCAGGATGTCCTTCTATGTGGCACACCTCAACACTAAAGGCTTTTCATCCAGAAAAAAGGAGATCATTGTCCCACTGTACTCATCCCTCATTAGACCCATTATAGGATACAATGCCCCATTTGGTATGTACCTCACAAGACATCTGCAACAGCTGGAAAGGCCGCAGAAATACCTCACTATAAGAATCACAGGCCTAAAGCAGATGCCGTATGCTGACCGTCTAAAAAAACTCCAGCTATACTCTGTGGCATATCGTCTACTCAGAGGCAATTTCTGCTTAACATACAAGACCATGTCAATCCCTGAGCTGTTGGACATGCTCCACTTAAAGAAATCCCAATCCCTCAGAGCCACACGCTCCTGGGATCTAACCCATGTCATTACAATGAAGCAAACATGCTGGAGGGATAGGATCCTGACCCAGATACTCTGGAATAGACTGCCCATACATGTCAAGCAGAGCACCTCCTTGGCCCTCTTCAAAAGAAACTTTGATGATTGAATGGGAGATAGGAAATTCACCCCGGGAATCACGTCAGTCGCCCTGCTAGACAGGAGTCCAGGGAAGTAAAATTATGGGAAGAAATATCCAGGGAATTGTTATGGCTAGGCTTGTATAGGCCCTAGGGTTGATAGCCTAGTACCAACCTATGTACCTATGAGTGTGCATGTTGTACACCCAATGCAATTCATTCTGAGTGAATGCTGCCTTTACTCATTGCTCTGTTATTTCAGACAAAAGCCTCTTTATCAAGCCTTGAACCAAATCAGAGAAGGTTTCAGCAAATTCTGAAGTGCCTAAAACATTACACATAACTTTATTTTGCATTTCTGTAATGTATCCTTTTGCCAGGTTCTTGGTAACTTAGTCCATTTTCAGTTCTCACATAGTTTTTCCTTACTTTCTTAACAGACAACATGGAATTCAGAAAGACTTTTCTTTTGGCTCTCAAAAAAGAAACATATAATTTTTATACACAATAACATATCATTTTTATTTATTTATTTTACATTTGTTTACCAGAAGAGTCCCACTGGGAGAACCCATTTTCAGTTGAGGCCCGGGGAGAAAAGCTCCACATCATGACAGAATACTGTAATCCATAGCATAAATATATTTATACAATGTTAAGAAATTTGTACAGTGACAATGAACTTTACAGTAGATGTGTAGTGTAAAGTGCACAAATAGCAGAAATATAAAGGTGAGGTTAGCAAGAAAATCATAGTATAAGTAGCAATACAGCTGAGCAATATAGGAAAGTCTGATTGTGTGGTCCTTTTTGTGATTCATAATTGATCGCCTCCTGGTAGGTCTTTTCAGCATATCTGTCTATCATTTGCAAGCCTCTAAGCAACTATTGTGCTAAACTCTGCATTCTTACTTGCAACTGTGTTAGGGTTATAGCTGGCCTTGGGCTGATGGCTATCACTCCAGTGCAACGTTTGTAACTGTGTTGTAAGGTTATTGTTGGCCTCGTGCTGACGGCTTCATTTATCTGTGACCTACATGCGTTTTTGACCTCTGCAAGCTGCTTTTGGGACAAGTGGGGCTCTTTTCTACACTGACTAATGCTGCATTAATTTAGTATGGGTACAAGGGGCTTGATTGAATACTGCTGGCTTGTCACGACCAGAAACCTGGTGTAATGATGTCCTATTAAAAGGATGCCAACCAAAGTGCATCGCTGAATGCTGGATAGCCTCTTAAGGTGGAATAACAATCCCCCTTCAAACCTTCTGCTTAAAAATCAGGTTTAGCAGCCATTTTTCTTTCTATTTGTAACTATAAGGGCTCTGCACAGCTTCTACATGGTTTTGGGGACCGTTTTGCCCTATATACTGTACTGTTTGACTGCTTGCTTTGTACGGTTAGGGGTCGCCAAAGTGGAAATCTGGTCCGCTAATGATTGGCAGTTGTTATTTATGGTGTTGAGTTGCCAGCCCGACGTGCAACCTTCATCGAAGGCACGTCCATTCAACGTATGTCTTTCAAATGCCCACTCGACTGTGGGGAGGACATGCAGACTCCACACAGATGGCACTCCCAACCCAAGCTGAGAATCGAATGGGAGAGCCTCTTGCTGTGAGGCAACAATGCTACCGCTGCACCACTGTATCATTTGTCCTTTGCTTAGGTTAATTACCGGCTTAGCAGCTGTAAGCTGATTTTTGGGACGAGTGGGTCTCTTTTTATGTTGTCGCCAGCTGCATTACTTTAGTCTGAGTATACAGGGCTCAAATGTTGCACTTTGCTGGCCTAGTCTGCTCTCCAGATGTCCTGAAAAAAGGACGCCAATGAATATATATCGTTGAAGGCCTTTATTTCTGTTTTAAGGTGGATCAATGGTCCTACTAGAGCCTTTAGCTTAATTACTGGCTTAACAGCTATTTTTCTTTTCCATTTGTGTCTATAAGGGCACCACATGGCTGTTATATTGTTCTGAAAACTGTTTTGAAAACTGTTCAGCACAAGTTATTGCACAGCATGAACATATCGTAGTTTACTGTGTTAGTCTGTTGAGCACTATATATTGCACTGTTTAGAGATTTTATAGTATTACTTTATCATTTACCCCTTGCTTTCTGCTGCTTATATTTGGCTCTACTGCTGTATAACCCTGTCCTCACAAATGGACTATGGTCACTGATAGCATGCTGAATTGCTGAATTAATGTTTTGTTCTATTTAATAGAGCCTATATTGCCTAACTTGTATTGTTCATAGCATAATATCTGCTGCTTTCCATTGTTAATCCCCTAAACCTAATCTTCCTCTACTTACTTGCTCCAGCCTCATCTAACCATAGTATCTCTACTACTGTGCTTTGTTACACCCTCCCTTCTTCTCTAAACATCCCTTGCCTTCTACCTTTCCCCTCTACATCTGCAATATTAACTAACTCAGTGTTGTCTCCCTCTCCTCTGCAGTAATCCATCCCGGGTGCTCCTTCCCTGCTTTAAACACAAAAGGAATACCTCCGGCCATCACCTGAAGACACCCTGAATTGGCCATCTCGCCCGATACTTAGAAAAATACTACTGAGAAGACCCCCGCAACAAGGTTGTGTAAATGTATGTTGCTTAACACTAATTAAATGTAGACTTGATGTACTATCTATAGAGTTAGTCTGCCCTCCCTTGTGTGCATTCTAGCAGCCTACTGCAGACCGTTTGCTCTCTCCCCCTCCTATTATCACTAACCTAGAATATATTTAAACCTAAGACTGGTCCAACTATCCCTGCTGTTTGCTATCTCCTTCTACCATTAGGTGGCAGCATATACAAATATAAATCCTAGATATTCTTTATAATCCCAGCAAGTTTTATTTTTTCACAAACAGTTGGTTGTGAGTTAATATCCTTAGACTGTAAATATCTTCTCCCCCTGCTAAACCACCCTCTGTAAAGGCAGCCTTCATTTTCTGGCTGAAAATATTTAGCTCATACCTTCCAACTGCAGCCTTTAAACTGCCCTTTGCTGATACTTTTTCCTGCCATACTCACCTCTAGTGTTCTTTCTCGCTCCATTCGCCCTACGGGCTCATTCCACTCCCCTACCCTGTCCCCAATTCCCACCTGACCCAGTACTCCTAGCTTTATTCCTATCTTACCCCACCCTCTCAGCCTAATTACCCAATACCAGCTCCCCCCTCATTACTCTTCCAACCTATAGCCATCCTTCTTAAACTCTATAATCTGTACTCCACCCAATAATTATAGTCCCCTCCTCTTTCCTTAAATCTCTAGAATACCTCCATCACATTTTAAACCCTTTCATCTGCAGAGCCTTCTCTATTTTCCTAACCACTCACACCAGTCTCTCTTTGCTCCGACATGCTCTCCTCAAGTTATCACACCCTCCAGTCCCCCAGCCTCCTCTTTCTGTTCCTACTTCCCTTATACTATGCTACCTCATATTCCATCTATGCTTGTCCAATACCACCTACAAAGACAACTACCATACAAACCAACCTTCTACCTGACTCTTACTCCCATTTCCACTCTATCTCCTCTTCTCTCATTCAGCCCAACCCTCTGCATCTATTCCACTCTAAACTCTTCTCCTCTAAAGTCAAGACACTGTCACCTGCTCCAATCTACAATCTACCAAAATTCATGCCTGGCAGACCAATATGGCTAAAGGATATCTCCTTCAACAACCTAGTCCAATCTGGTGATATCCATCCTAACCCTGGTCCTACATCCTTTATTAACAACACTCATCGCTTACCCTCTTCCTCCTATCTCAACACCCTAAAGATTTTTACAATTAATGCACAAAGTCTAAACAACAATGTACACCAATTTCAAGTTTGGTTAAGCCATAACCAACCAGATATTTTAGCCACCTCCGAAACTTGTCTCAAGCCCTTTATCTCCGACTCTGAGATTCTTCTTACCTTAATTCCCCTCCAAATTTCAATTTCTAAATTCCAGAACACTGAACTAACTGCTGGAATTCTAAAACTAAATAAACATAAAATATCTGCATCATTGCCCTGTATATCTCACCTAGTAACAATATCTCTACACTTGAAAATATTCTCCTATGGGCCTCTACTGAAATTAACTATGAAACTTATATCCTTGGTGATGTGAATATTGACTGGAATAAAATCAATTGCCCCTCTCCCTCCCTATCCATTAACCTATATAACTTCACTCAAATAATCTTCTCCATCACTTGATCTAACAAAATAAACCCTCCCGAATCAAGTATAGATTGGATCCTAGTCTCAGATCCAAATAAAATAACCAATTCTGGCACAATTCCTGATACCTTTAGCAACCACCTCCCAGCCTTCATGCATCGCTCAACTAGTTCCTCTTTTTACACCAGCATCAATACATTCAAACTCATAACTTCAGTAGCTTCAACCCAACTACTTTCTCAAATACTTTCAAACAAATGAACCTGCAATTTCTAAAATCCTTCCTCTTGACAAGGCTATAGAATACTTCAACTCTGTCTTCCTTGATACTTTAAACTCACTAGCCCCACAAAGAAACAAAAGGATAAAAACTAAAACTGCTCCTTGGCTATCCAAAGAGACAAAACAGATTATGCATCACAGAGACAAACTATGGAAGCTTTACCAAAACAATAAACTTGCCAATACCTTGCTCCAATATAAACATTTCTGTAACCATGCAAAACGACTAATCACCAAAGACAAAAAAATCCTACTATATCAAACTTCAGTCCAATAACAATAAAAACCCCAAAATTCTGGAACTCAAAAAACTCACTCCTCAATCCAGGCTCCAAGAATAATCCCTGTCCTGACCCAAGTAAATCTGACTATGAACTAGGCTCTGAATTTAACTCATTTTTCATAGACACTATTACTACCCTCACCACGACATTTCCCAATAAATACCCCAACTGCTCTACACTCTCCCCCTTCTAACTCACCTCATCTGTTTGAACTCAAACCCATCTCCACTAACTTTATAAAAAAACTTTTGTTCAAACTTAAACCTTGCTCTAATGCTCCCGACAATGTTCCCTCTTCCTTTCTAAAATGTGCTGCTGATGGCATTTATCAACTGATCCATAAATGAATCATATGTCCCCAAACTCTGGCGCTCAGCTTATAGGTTCATAGGGGGGTACTAGGCAATCTGCCCAAAGGCATTTATAAGCCTAGCCAAAATGTGTTCGCTTTCGATGCCCCCTTAGATTAGTTCCCTGTGCCTCTGTCCAGCAGAGCCATTGAAGTGATCCCTGGGGTAAACTTTTTGTTTCCCATCCACTCGTCAAGGTTTCTCTTGAAGAGGGTTAGCAAGGAGCTCTGACTAATGTAGATTGGAATCTTGTTTCAGAGCATGGGAAGTCTCTGGGACAGGAATCTATTCCACCAGCACGTCCTATTTATTGTTGTGGTGAAGTTTAGATCCCTGGAACATGTGGCCCGAGGGGATATAGTTTTCTTTAGGTGGAGCATGTCCATCAATTCTCGGTTGGACATGGCCTTGTATGTCAGGCAGAGATCACCTCTGTGTAGGCGATATGCAACCAAGTACAGCTGGAGTTTCTTCAGTCAAGCTGCATAGGGCATCTGCTTGAGGCCAGTGATCCTCTTGGTGAGGTACTTCTGTGGTCTTTCCAGTTGTTGCAGGTGTCTTGTAAGGTACATCCCAAATGGGGCATTGTACTCTCTGATGGGTCTGATGAGTGATGCATAGAGGGGCCCAATGACCTCTTTCGATCTGGATGCAAACCCTTTTGTGATTAGGTGGGCCATGTAGAAGGATTTTCTAACCACTTTGGCAAAGTGATTATCAAAGAAGAGGTTACTATCTACTTGGGTCCCCAAATCCCTTATTACGTCTTCCGTATTTAGGGGGCTACCACCTATGTGGTAGTTTGTGGGTACTTTGTTTTTTCCAAAGAGGATGACTATGCACTTTTTGGCATTTAGCTTGAGGCCATGGTTTTGACACCAGGTATCTGTCTCAGTGAGACCCTTTTGGAGGATGTCAGTGTCAGCCAAAGAGTCAATTATAGCCCCTAGTTTGCAGTTGTCGGCGAACTTGTTCAGCCATAGTCCTCCTGTGCTTGCCTGTACCTCTGAGAAGTATATGCCAAACAGGAGGGGTCCTATGACTGAGCCCTGGGGAATGCCACTTGTAACCGGTTTAGAGTCAGACCTAGCTCCCACAACTCTTACCATGTGGGTTCTATCCGTGAGCCAGTTGGCAACCCATCTCGTGACGTAGGGGTTTATGTTCAGGCTGGTGAGCTTGTCTATAATATCTGAGTGGGGAATGGTGTCGAAAGCCTTTGCAAGGTCTAGGTAAGCTGTGTGGACCACCTTTCCCTTGTTTATAGCCTTGGTAACTGTCTCAAGTCCACCAGGTTTAGAAGGCATGATTTGCCCTTGACAAAGCCAAACTGGGTAGGGTCCAGTGTTTGGAGGTTTCCAGTGTCTCTCTTAATGAGATCCATGATGATGTGCTCCACAGCTTTGCAGACCAAGCTAGTCAGGCTTATAGAGCGATAGTTCCTGGGGTCCGTTGTGGCTCCACCTTTGTGCAGTGGAATAACCATTGCTGTGCACCACTCTGTGGGCACGTAGCCTGTGGAGAGGTTGAGTTTAAACAGTGTTTAGGTGAGGGGTTAGTTTATCTTTGAGCTCATGTGGGATGCAGCCTGGGACACCATCTGGTCCCACTGATGCTGTGTTTTTGGCTTTGGAGAGGGCTTTTTAATCTGAGTGTCTGTGATTTCAGGGGCACTACATTCTTCTGGTATAGTTATGGGCCCTTTTAGGGGGTGAGTGGGGGGGTGAAGCTTGCACTGAACCTATCTGCCCGGATGTTGGCTATATCAGTTGGTTCAGTGTATTTTGTGCCATTCTGCACTAACTCCGAGCAGATCTGAAAATTTCCACTTAGATTCTTGACATAGCTAAAGAATGCCTTGTGGGCATCTTTGGAGTCCATGGTAATTTTTCTTTCGAAGTTAGCCTTGGATGATTTTATGAGGGAACATAGTTTCTTGCTGATACTGATCAGAGATGTCTTCCCTTCATGGGACTTTACTCTTTTCTGTACTAGTTTCCTCCTTCTATTGTATAGCTTGTTTATGGCAGGGGTCTACCAGACTGGTTTCCTTTTCTTGGAGGAGTGAGTCTTGGTTTTGTTTGGGATAGCATGATCCATGCATTCTTGTAGGTGCCCATAGAGTGCATTAGTAAAGGATTTTGCAGCTTGGACAGCATTATCTTTTAGCATGGGGGCTTTGAAACTTCCCACCTCGGTCTTAAGTAACTTGTTGTTTGCTTTTGAAAAGTTTTTCACGGTGGTTTCTTTGACTGGGGGTGGTGGCAGAATGTGGATATCCAGAGTGATTAGTTTATGGTCAGATCTAACCAGCGAGGGGATGACGTCCAGTGTGGAACACCGGTCGCCCATGTTGGTGATGACCAGGTCCAATATGTTGTCACCTCTGGTGGGGGTGTTGACCAGTTGATCCAGGGCATTTGAGTTTATACATTCGAGGAAATCTTGTGCAAGGGAGTTTGTACTTGAGTAGTTCTCCCAGTTAATGTTTGGGTAATTGAAATCACCCAATATCAGGTTGTTTGGTAGGACCTTTATGTTTACCAGTGTTTCCAGGAATGCGGATGCCCTGGATCAACATGTGGTGTAGAATGATTGGGATATCTTTAGATGTAGCATTTCAGACATGGCTTTGTAAGTCAAGCAGAGATCGCCTCCAAGTAGGTGATATGAGACAGAATAGTTGGAGTTTTTTTTTTAGTCTGTCCATATAGGACAAGTGTTTAAGGCATAGGATCCTTTTTTGTGAGGTAGTTTTGTAGCCTCTCCAGTTGTTGCAGGTGTCTAATGAGGTACATGTCAAATGGGGCATGGTACTGATCACTGGCCTAATGAGGGAAGGGTAGATGGAGACAATGACCTCTTTCATCCTGGATGCAAAACCCTTAATAATGAGATGTGCCATATAGAAGGACTTTCTGACTACAGTGGCAATGTGGTGGCCAAAAGAGAGGTTGCGTTAACCTGTGTTACCAGATCTCTTATAATGCCTTCTGTGTTAAGTGGACTACAATCGATGTGGTAATTCATGGGAATCAGGTTTTTCCCAAGGGGATGATGACACATTTCTTGGCATTGAGCTTAAGGCCATGGTTTTGACACCAGTCGTAGGTCTCAGTGAGGCCTTTCTGTAGGATGTCAACATCACTTGGGGAGTTAATAATGGCTCTCAACTTGCAATCATTTGTGACCTTTGTCAGCCAGAGTCCCTTCATGTTGGAATGGACTTCAGAGAAGTAGATATCAAACAGGAGAGGACCCAGGACCGAACCCTGTGGGACTCCATTAGTGACTGGTCGGCAGTCTGACTTGGAGTCAGCTACTTTCACACTGTGGGTTCTATTAGCCAGTTTGCAACCCACCTAGTGATGTAGGGGTTGATGCCTAGCTTAGTGAGTTTTTTCTATGATTCCTCAGAGGGGAATGGTATCAAAGGTCTTGACCAGATCAAGGTATGCTGTATGAACCACCTTGCCTTTATCCACAGCTCTGATGACTAACTCAAAGAAGTCATCCAAGTTGAGCAGGCATGATCTACCTTTCACAAAACCAAACTGTGTGGGATCCAGAGTTTAGATATTCCCTATATCCTTGTTTATTAGGTGCATGATGATACATTCCATAGCTTTGCATATCAGACTCATCAGGCTAATGGGGCAATAGTTCCCAGGGTCTGTAGGTGCTTAACTTTTTGTTGAGGCTGATAAGGTAGTTTTTCCAGTCTTGGGAGTTCAGCTTATTCTGCATCAGTTTCCTCCTTCTATTGTAGAGTTTGTTTATACGAACACAAAGGCAAGCTTACTGTTATTGCTTCACACACAATCCTTTAATGTTAGTGCTTTCATTGAGGCCAATACCGCAACTTCTTCAGGCAACTCAACAATACAAGACAGACTTTTTATATATCATATCCAATTAAGCAATCAGTTCAGACAATTCACATTTAAAGGTACCTTGACTAAATAAGCCTACATGTGAATAGAATTCTCTTATAAAATCATTCCTAGTTTTTAAAAATATAAAATTATAAAAACAATGTAACTATACTCTTTAAACAATGTTTAAAATGTTTGAGAATCTCTAGGATGTTTAAAGTAATAATAATGATACCATAAAAATGTCATAAAATTACCATAAAAATGGTGCAAAACAAGTGGGCAAAGCATACTATACATTCATAAGCATGCAGATTTAAGATAAATATGAATATTACCAAAACTATAATACATATGTATCTAGTATCTACCTAATTAATGCCTTTAGTTTCAAAATGCACTTTATAGAGAAAAATTCGTTCAACCCCGGGGGTAAGTGTGCAAAAATACAAATTTGCTACATGAGCTCACTCTCTTCTAATTTCAACTCCCATGGCCCTCCTCTCTTACTATGTTCTACCTGATGTATAATTGTAAAGACAAATTTATGTGAAAGATTATCTAGTATATGCCTAGCTGGGGCATTTTTAGTTGTACGTTTCTGAATATTATACTGGTGCTCATAAATCCTCTGTTTTAATTTTCTTTCCATTTTCCCAATATAGAAAGATGGACAATGTTCACAGAGTGTCACATAAACCACACCTTGGGAATTACAATCAACTTTCCCTTTTACTATATAACTCTTGTCCCTAATAGTACACTTATTCTCTACTTTGATATATTTGCATTGGTGGCAGCACCCACATTTTCTCATTCCACCCATAAAATTACGTTCATCTCTTTGACTTTCTAATAAACTTTTTAAATTGGGCCCCCTCCTATAAGTGAACTTTGGCTGTGGATCAAAGATTTTATTAAGGATGTTGTCTTCTAAAATAATGGACCAATTCTTGTATATAATTGATTTAATATTTTCTGTGTCAAAGGAATATGTAGTCAAAAACCTAATACCCAGATTTTTATGGTTGTCATTATTGGTTTGACTATTAATCTGGCTAAATTCTACAATTTCTTGTTCCGAATATTCACTGTGGCTATTATTGTAGCCTTTATATACAATAGGCTTAAAATGCTCAGACCTCCTTTTGGAGTTCATTTCGTCAAAAATTTGCACTACAAAATTTTTGGGGTACCCTCTTCTAAGGAACATGTCCTTTAAGGTTTCACATTCCAGAAAATAATCACTATCAGCTGACACCATCCTAGCTGCCCTTACAACTTGTCCTTTAACCACCACCTTCTTCTGGTGGTAAGGATGGCAGCTTGTGAAATGTAAAAATGCATTAGAATAGGTCAGCTTTCTATATATAGTTGTTCTAAAACTATTGTGCACCTTGTCCTTGGATAGTTGGATTTCTAAAAAATTAATAGACTCAGCTCCAACCTAATAAGTAAATTCTAGGAACCCTGTTGTTTCAGTGATAGTTCTAATAAACAACTGTATTATACCTGCCTGCCCCTTCCAAACAAAAAACATATCATCCTTGTAGCTTGTGTACCATACTATGTTTTCTCAGAAAATTTTATTTTTAAATAGATATTCTTTTTCCCAGTATGCCATTACACAGTTGGCAAAACTACCACCAGAGTTTGTTTATGGCAGTGAACCACCAGAATGGCTTCCTTTTTTTTTTGGAGGAGAGCGACTTGATTCTATTGGATATGGTGAGATCCATGCATTTGTGTATATGGTCGTACAGTGCATTGGTGTATGTTTCGGTGGTCATGCAACTATTATCCATTTGCATGGGTGCTGTGAAGTTAGCCACCTCTGTTTTTAGTAGCCCAAAGTTAGCTTTGGAGAATTTTTTCATGGTGGTTACCTTTGCGGGGTGGGGGGGGGGTGTGTGTGGATTTCTAAGATGATTAGTTTGTGGTCAGATCTAACCAGGGAGGAGTTGATTATTGGTGTAGAACAATGGTTGCTCATGTTAATAATGACCAGGTCAAGGATGTTGCTACCTCTAGTGAGGGTAAGAACGAGCTGGTCCAGGGCATTGGAACTATTGAAATCTAGGAAATGCTGGGCAAGTGTATTGGTACATGAATAGTTTTCCCAGTTATGGAGGGATAGTTGAAGTTGCCCAGTATGAGAGTGTAAGCTTGGACCCTAATATTCTCCAGGCTGCTTAGAAATGTGGAGTGTGAGTCTTGGGACATTGTTGGGGGCCTATACCAGGCTATGACCTGAATTGCTGTCTTACCCAATGTTAGCTGCACCTGAAGTATCTCAGATGCATTATGTTGGGCTACCAGTTTGGAGGTGTGCACATCCTTTATGAATATGGAAATACCACCGCCTTTACAGCTTCATTCCAAGTTCTGGGGCCGAAAGGTATGGAATGGGTTGTAGCCTGGTAGTGCAGGGGTGCTTTCTGCTGCCTTGATACATGACTCTGTTACAGCACAATTGTTGATGTTCTCTATTTTAAGGAGTGCTTCAAGTGAGTACATTTTGAGATTTAGACTTCTAGCATTGAGCAGCATGACCCAAGCAAAATCATTATCTTACACCTGCCACTAAAATCACTCTCTCTCTACATCTTTTCTTATCCCCTCCCTTTTCTATGGAGCTCCACTCCTAACTAATCTACAATCCTCTCTGAAAACACAACTGTCCTCCTGCTACAACAAAATTGCCAATGTCGCTACCAGCCATACGTCCTCCACTCACCACTGTTCCTCTCTCCACAAACTGAAATGGCTAGAACTACCCAATCATCTCACCTATACTCAACGTATTCTTGCACACAAGTTCATTTTCAACCCCTCCCTCTGTCCTTCCCTTTCCTCTGCCTTTAAAATGCACCTACCTGACTGAGTACTAAGGTCTAACAACCAAAATCTATTAGAAGTGTACAAACCAACTCTTCCCCCAGGCAAACATCTTCTATCCTATGGTCTAGCACGTCTCTGGAACTCCCTACCTCCATCCATTCGTACCACTTCTAATCGCTTTATTTTCAAACAATCTCTTCACTCACATCTAATATCCCAGTGGGAATGCTCCTGCTCCCACCCCACATAACTTATGCTGCCAATTTAAGTCTTTTCTTTCCCCTCTTTACACAAGCAATCTCTTTTTACCATCTCCCCCAACTCCTACATCCCTGTAATTACTAAGCTGTTTGCAAAGTATGCATTAGGTTGCACCTTTTAAGTGTAAGCTTCCTAATATGTATTGGCTCATCAGTACTTATTTTGTAATGATCCTTTACAAGTCTGTATCACCTGTAATGTTCATCACTAGTCTGTACTGTTTGTAATGCTTGCTCTAGTCTATAACACTTGTTAAATTATAATCTATAAACTATTGTAACCTTGATTGTTTTGGAGCTTTTCTCCCCAGGACTCCATTGAAAACGGGTTCATATTGGCCCAATGGACTATCCTGGTAAACCAACTGCAAATAAATAAATAAATAAATGACCCTCAGATTGCATTTGTTTGTAGCTCTTATGGTGGCAATTTGGTCTGTGGTACACCGCCTGAAATAAGCACTATAGGGGTGGCAAGAGCCTTGGCCAGTATCCAGAAACCCAAGGGTGACAGATGCAGGCCATCTCTGGCAAAGCATCGAGGTCTGTCAATCATGTCATCCCAGGCAAACAGATACTGTATCCCTTTAGAATTACACCAGAAACTTATCCAATTGTTGAAATCAGTCATTTTCTGCTTGTACTGTGGTATCATTCTGGGTGATGGTAGGATACTGCTCAGGGCTAGAGTCATACCTGCCTGGGCTACATAATCCAGGAGCTCCTCCAAGTCTCTTTTCATGTAGTCTAGAGAGGTATGTCTCAGGTCATTCACATCCAAATGTACAATGACAGAGTCATATCTGTACCTCTTGTTGAGGGACCTGAGTGTGTGCATTATGTGGCAGATGCTGACGCCAGACAGGCAGCTGACTGTTGCTTTCTCCTTATTCAACCTAGTGAGTAGGACATCGGTGTGCCTCACTATCGAGTCACCTATGACTAGTGTGCTGGGCATGCTGTTTTTCCTTAGGGGCTTTGGTTGACTGGCACACTGTTTAGGAGAGTTATGTGTCTTGTGATTAGTGTTGTGTTGTGGTGGTCGAGTGTGTTTCTACCTTGGAGGTCTCTGCTGTTTGGGTAGATTTTTATTGAGATTCTCTGCGAAGGTGGGTGTGTGGTTTGTGTTTTCATGTGAAGGCAGTGCTGGTGTGTATTCTGGAGGGCTATGTGTTCCATGTGGTGTGGTGCAAGTGTTGACTTTTCTCCTCTTGACCAGCTATTTTTAGAAACTATTTAATCTTTAAGAGTACTTATATTTATTTTGTGACACTGCGTGGGCTACTCCAGAAGGCCTAGCTGTCTTGGTCAACTTCAACCACTTTTATTAGTATTAATATTACACAGTACAACTGGACACCCTTTTTAATGTCCTTAGAGTATATGATTGTGGAGTATCTGGTGGCGGTGGTAACTACCTTATACTCTGGGCAGAAGGGGGCACAGCGGGTAAATTTGTGCCACCCTTTCCCAGGTGTGTGTGTGTGTGTGTGTGTGTGTGTGTGTGTGTGTGTGTGTGTGTGTGTGTGTGTGTGTATGTGTGTGTGAAAAATCAGATCTCACAGTGTGTGCATCAGCTACTCGGAGCAGGGACACCAAGCACTGGGCTTACAGAGATGGTGCTAGAGGTCTTTTCTTGGGCACTTGGTTGAGGACCTGACCCTACAGCTGTACCAGTGGTCAGTGTTATTGCGAACCTGGAGGGAGACAAATAGGAGATTCAGACTCTGGACTGAGTGTGTTCCCTGTGTTCTCTTAATGGAAATTGTGCTTGATGCAGACGTTCTGCATCTGTAAATACTGAGTGTATCCATTTGTATTCCAAGTGCACAAACCTTTCCAGTGTCAGTGGTGAGGATTCAGGCTCCTTGATTAATGGCCCAAAGTGGGGATGTCACAATGACCCTCACCTTTACTCCAAATATAAACTAAGTAACTCTGTTTCAACTCAAATCAAAATAAAATTAAGTGGAAAATACTTTCCACAAAACAAAAATTAATAATGCCCTAATATACTAAAATTATCCTTGGAGGAGACATTCACCCTGATACTTGCTCCATCTACTATAACCAACATCAAGTCAATTACCTTCCACACTCTTTCCTAACCCCAGAAAAGTCAGCCCCCCCCCCACCTTGGTAACTTAACTTTTGTTGCCATAAATATTAGAAGCATAAGAAATAAAACTACTTAACTACATGATGGATTATAAACTCAAGCTTGATATTCTCACTATAAATAAAACTTGGCTGAAACTTAGCATAAATGATTCTGAAATTATTCCACCCCTCCCCAGTTATAATATCATCCGTAATAACTGTAAAAAGAGGAAAGGCGGTGCTACTGCTCTAATATTTCCCAACAACTATAGCATTTCCCCCTACAACAAATTGATACCAAGATTAATTTTAGCAGAGCTTTTTATTACTTTCCTGAAAATAAACAAATATGTATTATTGTCCTTTACATCCCTCCTGGCAACAATACAGCTACAATGGAAGAGATCCTACATTGGATATCCATAACAATTTCTCATGAAAGAATACTACTAGGTGATGTCACTATCAGTTGGCTGCACATAACCTCTAACTGCCATCCATTAGCATGAAATTATACTGTTTTAAACAACTAATTAATAGCCCTACACATTATAGCAATGCATCAAATTCCGTATTAGACGGGATCCTAGTATCAAACGCTAGCAAACTCACCACCACAAGTACAATGTCAGACTCTCTTAGTGATCATCTCCCGATCTATACAACCAGACATCTTTTACATCCACGTAAGCAGCATGTTTATAAAGCAACATGCAACCTGTCCAAGGTTAACCCAGAAAAAGTCATTACTACCCTTTATCCATTAACTAGAACATCAAAAAAATCCTCCCCTGAGATGATGCTGTGAATGAATTCAGTACAACTTTCCTAAATATCCTAAATAGCCTTGCACCCCTATTATAAACAGACTAAAAACAAATAATGCAATCTGGCTGTCCAAAAAGAGTGGATTGTTAATGCAGGGATGAGAAAAAGCATGGTTTGTTTGTGTCTTTCGGCTTTTCCCGGTTAGGGGTCGCCAGAGCGGAACGCCGGTCCGCTAATGATTGGCAGTAGAGTTTTACATGCTGGCTTGCCAGGCCTAATGCACAACCTTCAACAAAGGAATGCCTGTTCACACATGTCACCACACAGAAGACAGTCTAACTGAGAATCGAACGGGCGACATCTAACTGTGAGGTGACAACGCTACCGCAGCACCACCACCGCAGTAGAAAAAGCATGGTATGGTAAGAATGGTAAAATGGTAAAAATATAAAACGCTGTAATATCTCAAAAACTTCAAAATGCTCTGTAACTGTACTAAAAAATAATAAATGAAGACACAAATCTATACTATAACAACTTTCAAAACAACAGTAAACACAATCCTACAATTTATGGTCGGCCATTAAGGAAATCTTTCATCCTCCCAAAAAGTCAACCCTAACCCCTCTCCCAATAACTCACCACTTGAAACTACAATATAATTCAGCTCTTATTTCATACATGGTATAGTTGCCCTAACAAAGGATTCCCAAACATCTAATACCAATGCTGACCAACAGCCACATGTCATCATATCCACTTTCACCTTCAAACCTGTGTCCACATCCTATATAAAACTACTCTTAAACAAATTAAAACCATGCTCTTCTTCAGCTGATGACCACCCAAGCAAGTACCTTAAAAGAGCAGCTGATAGCATTGCCTATCCTGTTGAAGTCCATTATAAATAGGTCGATCCTTTTCGGTTGGTTTATTCTGGAAAATTATGACAAAAACTAGGAGGTGTAGCACTTTCATCAAATTAAACAAATAGCTCACAGGACAAATAAAGTCTGCTAAAGCCAAATTTCAAGTGCATTTGGGCTGATAAGCTAAGGACAACCACAAGGCATTCTTTAGCTATGTCCACAACTCAAAGGCAATGCACAATTGTGTGCAGTGCTCATTGTTAATGAACCCACCTCTACTGAGCCAGAAGATATAGCAAACCCACTGGTAGACAAATTCAGCTCTAACTTTAACACTCTCTCTCCCTCAACCTCCCCTCAGGAAATATCATCAAATATAATTCCCCCAATATCACTAGGATACAGGTCTTCAATGCTCTTTCTCACTAAGGTCAAGAACAATGCATTGATGGGCCCATACAATATACCAGGGTACATTCTAAATAGTACGAAACATGACCTATCAGGCCATCTGGAATCACTATTTAGCAGGAGCATCCAGACAGATGCTGTGAATCATGCATGTAGAACAGCAACAGTCATCCCTGTGCACAAAGGTGAGCCAGCTATAGACCCTGGAAACTACGGACCCATTAGTCTCACTAGTCTCATGTGCAAAGCCATGGAATGAATTACCATGGAAATGACCAAGAATGACATAGGAAACCTCCAGACACCAGACCCAACTCAATTTAGTTTTGTAAAGAGAAGGTCATGCCTACTTAGCCTGGTGAACTTCTTTGAGAAGGTCACCAAAGCAATGGATGAAGGCAACATGGTTAACACTGCCTTCATTGACCTTGCCAAGACATTTAATGCAAAACCTAACTTGGGTATTGTTGAGAAACTCAAGAAGTTAAGTATAAACCCTTATGTTACCCAGTGGATTTTCAGCTGGCTCACAGACAGGACCCAGGAAGTTAGAAGTGGGGAGTCTGCCTCTACAAAGAGGCTGCCCACAAGAGGAGTCCCTCAGAGACTGGCCCTAGGACTGCTCCTTTCTGGCATTTATTTCTCTGAGGTCAAGGTGAATTTCAGGGGCCTCTGGCTGACCAAATTTGCAGATGATTGCAAATTAGGAGCAGACATAGAATCACCCACTGACACTAATGGTCTCCAGGATGAGGTGACAGAGACAAATAAGTTGAGTAAGAACCATGGACTAAAACTATATGTCAAGAAATGTATAATAGTATCCTTCAGGAAGTTATCCACTCTTAGTAACTATCATATTAACAACACACCCCTAAGAGTCGACCCAGTAGCTAGGTACTTTGGGACTTATGTAGACAGTAATCTAGTCTTTGACCATCATGTGTATGAATTAGTGAGGAAATAATTCTATGGTGTACAATTTATATCCAAACAGGTCATTGTACCACTATATTCAGTATTCATCACACCTATCATTAAATACAATGCCCTTTTCTGGTATGTACCTAATCAAGCACATCCAACAACTGGAACATCCGCAGAGGTTCTCCAGTAAAATAATACAGGGTGTAAGTAACATGTCTTATGCAGTCCATCTCAAAGTCTTATTCATACATTCAGTTAACTACTGTTGTTGAGGGGGGGATCTATGTCTGGCATTCATGGCATTGTCATATCTTACCCTGATGGATCTCTTGCATATCTGCAAAACAAAAAGTACCAGAATTACTCATTCTAAAGACTTAAACCTTGATTTTTTTTTCTCAAACTTTTTTTTTATGTTTCAAATACATTTGAATGAATTCCATAGTATATATACATAACATCTTAAATAACTATGCACACTATTTACATTAGCCTGACACTATAAAAGATCTTAATGTATACAGTTACTTTATAAGTATGTCCAATCCATTATCGGAGTGTCTAATCAATTATTGTATAGTGTCAATCAATGATAAGACTTTTCCCCAAGGGTTGTTGATAAATTCTTAGTTCTTTAATTTTAATTTCCAATAATGCTGCGGTCTTCAGTAGGCTGTAGAAGTCTTCCAAAGTTGGTATTGTGTTTGTATTCCATCTTCTTGTTATACACTTTCTTGAAATTGCAAGTATAGTCCATACTACATACATGTTTGACCTATTCAAATGAGGACCTTCATTCACATTTAATAATACAAAAGCTTTAGTTAAATAAAATTATTCATTAAATAAAGCTTGTAGAAAGTTATTAATACCATTCCAAAATGGCTTAATTTTAACAGAATCAAAGAAAATGTGGTTCGAATCTGCATTGTGTACTTGCTCACATCTCCAACATATTCCTTTCATGAAAGAACTAATTTTACTGATTCTATCAGGGTTAAGAATGCTCTGTGCAAGAATTTCCAATTCAAAACTTTCCAGTAATGTGTATAGGATGTATATTTTATCAGTAATAAGATATTTGTTTCAATATCTTCAGTTAACTGTATTGAGTGTCCTTTTGTTATATATTTCCAATATGAGGTTTTGGGTGTTGTTTTATAGTTTATCAATATTTTATAAAATTTTGAAATACTGTTTCCAATGTCAGAGTCATTATATATGATTTCATATATGTATTTCTTAAATTTAGATATTTCTTTAAATGAAGAATTGTTAATTAGTCTACTTAAATCTTATGAATATGACAGAATACACTGTAAAGTTAGCCAGTCCTGCTGTGGAATTTTGTATGTTGTTTTTATTACTTGCATATCGAAAACTTTTAGTTCTTTGATACATTGGAGCCAACAAACAAATTCTTTCTGCTCCCAAGAATTAATAATTTCTCTATATGTTTTATGTGGAAAGTTCTTTGTGACTATAAATGGTGTTAAAAGATCAAAACAAATGAAGCCAGCAGCTGTTGGTACCAAAGTACAAATAATTTATTTCATCATGACTGAGAGACAAATCCCTCAGATATCCAATATACAGACCGGTTTCGGCTCAACAGAGCCTTCTTCAGTGAAAAAATGTTATATGTATGCTCATGAATGCTCCAACACAATATATATATATATCAAAAAATGCAAAAACCAATCACAATGTATAATTAACAAATCATGATTAACAAATCACAATTGATCATTGAGACCAGGTGGAAACATTGCCCCAAGTCTAATTATCCATTTCCTCTCCTTAGAAGTCAGCAAATCATGCCACTTTAATTTATCTTGACATTTACCCCTGATATAATCAATAATGCAAAACATAAAACTAGCTGTAGTATGTTTTAAACTATGCTTATATAATGCATTATTACTACGCTTATTTTTAATGTCACTGAATCTTCTAATTTTACTTCAGGTGATGAAAATTCATCTAATACAGAGGGTGAATTTGAGGAGAACCAGTTAGATGCTTTGCCTAATGCAAAACGTGACAACTTGTCACACCCTTCCGCCGCACTTACAGATGAGGGGGGCGGAAACATAGGAAAGGATACGCCAAAACAAAGTATGGAGGCACTACTGAAACTGATGACAGCACAGTAATAGTCCATTCTAATGTTCATAATATTTCTTCTACTGAGTTAACCACTACACAGAGTCAATTATTAAATAAAGGATTGAACTTTGTCCCGGGTTTTTTTGTACCTGAACAGTCTTTAGCCTTGGATGTAGTTAACTTTTGCAGATTACTTAATCTAAAGCTGTTATTTGCTGATAGTGGTAGTGATAAATCTCAGGATTTCAGATTCAAGAAATCTTCTTTTAGTCCACCTATGACTCAATTGGTGGGTGTTTTTCAAAGGAATGTACTACATGATCTACACTATTACTATAAGGATTTTCCTTTGTCTTACAATAATTTATCCAAGGATGAAGTATGTAGTCTGGATGAGTTAGCTCAAAACAAAAATGTTGTGATTACACAATCAGATAAAGGTGGGGCTGTGGTGATTCAAGATAAAGATTCTTATGATCGGGAGGCCATGAGACAGCTGGACAATAGGGATCATTATATGGCTATGCCTTTGGATCCATCCTCAAATTTACAGCGTAAGATTGATGAGTTTCTTACATCAGCAGTAGAGGAGGGTATAATTAAGCAGGCTACCAAGGAACAATTGATGGTTTCGTCCCCTAAAAAACAGTATCTCTATATGCTTCCAAAAATACATAAAAATGTTAGTAATCCCCCTGGCCGACCTATTGTTTCTGGACATGGGTCATTGACGGAACCTTTATCGGAATATTTGACTTTTCATTTAAAACCATTATTAGGGTTGATCAGAGCTCGAATCCAAGACACCACACAATTTTTGGATATTATTAATGACATTCAATTGGAGCCCAAATGGTTATTATGTACCCTTGATATTACGTCCCTCTATACCAATATTCCACACTGGGCAGGCCTACAAGCATTAGACTATTGGTTGGTTAGATCTGGTTTATATAAACCAGGTTTTAATACTTTTCTGGTTTGTCTCACGGAATATGTGCTAACTAGCAATATTTTTTATTATCAAAATAAATGCTTTTGGCAAATTAAGGGAACTGCTATGGGTGCATCTTTTGCACCCATTTATGCAGATCTTTTTATGGCATATATCGAGGAGATAATAATTTATGACGCCAGCCATAACATTTACATGTGTGAGATGGACATGTGGCGTCGATATCTGGATGATTGTTGGTTGGTGTGGAAGGCTGATGACAAGTATCTCATGGAATTTCTTGATTATCTTAATAACAACATATGGGGTATTGAATTTAAGATGAGTTTTGACAGGTCTAAAATAATTTTTTTAGATGTTGAAATTCATAGGAATATGGATAATACTCTTTCTACTACCCTATTCAGGAAATTTCCAGAGTACAATTCTTTATTGCATGCCACCAGCTTCCACCCACAACATATCATCCAGAATATTCCTAAGTCTCAATTTTTAAGAGCCAGGAGAATTTGTTCCAGCCAAGGGTCTTATGCTAAGACTAGTGATGATTTGGCCGCTAGATTTAAGGATAGGGGGTATCGTTCGGGGACAGTTTATATGGCTAAACAGTGGGCTTCAAAATTTGATAGAACTGATTTATTGCATTATAAAGATCATAACCGAGATGGGGTGCAGCAGCCGCTGAGGTTAGTCACTACTTATGGACGTAATACTCGGGGCTTTATGAAAATTGTTGATAGACATTGGAATATTCTTTTGGCGGATAATAGATTGCACAATATTCTTAGGGACAGATGTTCTTTTTCCTTTAAAAGGGGACGTACTATTGGGTCACATTTGAGTCACTATAAGAAGTCTTTGCCTGATTCCAAAGTCCTTATTCAATCAACTTTTACAGGGGTTCCAGTGGTTGGTTGCATTCCATGTGGGCACTGTAAATTTTGTAACAAAGTTTCACGTACTGGGGAATTTAGCAGTCAGAACACACCTGACATTTTTGAAATCAATTTTTGGGCCAACTGCAGTTCAGAGTGGGTTATATATTTGGTGACCTGCACTTGTTCTGCGTTCTATGTTGGCCAGACCTCTAGGGCTTTCCGTCTTAGAATTGGTGAACACATCAGTGACATTAAAAATAAGCGTAGTAATAATGCATTATATAAGCATAGTTTAAAACATACTACAGCTAGTTTTATGTTTTGCATTATTGATTATATCAGGGGTAAATGTCAAGATAAATTAAAGTGGCATGATTTGCTGACTTCTAAGGAGAGGAAATGGATAATTAGACTTGGGGCAATGTTTCCACCTGGTCTCAATGATCAATTGTGATTTGTTAATCATGATTTGTTAATTATACATTGTGATTGGTTTTTGTCATTTTTTGATATTTATATATATATATACTGTGTTGGAGCATTCATGAGCATACATATAACATTTTTTCACTGAAGAAGGCTCTGTTGAGCCGAAACCGGTCTGTATATTGGATATCTGAGGGATTTGTCTTTCAGTCATGATGAAATAAATTATTTGTACTTTGGTACCAACAGCTGCTGGCCTCATTTGTTTGGATTTGTGGTGTTCTTTGCCGTGCAGCGTCCTTCCGTGCATCCTTTTTGGATTTATGGTTAAAAGATCAAACCAGATTTTTAAATTGTTTGTGGTCATTGGTTGACTGGCGTTGCCTGGACTGTACCTTGGAGTAAGCACCTCATTGGTTCTTTCAAGCTTTTTTGAAAGTTGTTTCAGGTTTCAACTTTGTAACTTAAGAAATTATCTTGTGAGTGTTTCTGAAATTTCACACTGAGCTAATCGGATGAAGTCAGAGGAAGGGCTCTGAGCTAACTAATCTGTGATATATAACATTAAGTATCCTGTTTTTTTTTTACTTATTTCTGAGTTATTTATAGCACTTTTATTGCTTGCATATACTTTGCTAGCTAGTTTCACTGTGTGTGAGGTATTAACTAGAATTTTCTACAATTGTTAAGCATCTGGTTGGACTGTTTGTTCTGATTTTTGTTTCCCACTCTCACTCTCACTCCCAATTGGTATCCTGTTGTTTTACTTGGTGGCTTTGCAATTGCCCGCCCCTACTGTAAATTTGATCTGGGACACTCCTCCCAGTCTAGTGTCATTACCTCATTCTACCTAATCCAGGGAGAACATTTGAGAAGGCCAACCCAGTTAGTGTCTGCTCCTCCTTTCCCCTTTCCACTCTAAAGCTCAAAATGCACTCACTCGAGGCACTCCTTAAAATGGAGAACATCAACATCTGTGCAGTGACAGAGACCTGGTTCAAGGATCCAGAGAGCATCCCTGCTTTACCAGGCTATAATTCATACCACACCTTTCGGCCACCTAACCTGGACCAAAGCACTAAAGGCAGAGGCGTGTCTATATTCATTAAGGATATCCACACCTCCAGGCTAGTTGCTCAGCATAATGCATCCAAGATTATCCAAGTGCAACTAACTCTGGGCAAGACAACAATCCAAATTGTAGCTGGCTACAGATCCCCCACCATGCCCCAGGATTCCCACTCCTCATTTCTTGATACACTGGAAAATATTGGGGTACAACCTAACACCCTAATAATGGGCGATTTCAACTACCCCACCATTAACTGGGAAAACTACTCAAGTACCAACTCTTGTGCTCAACATTTTCTAGAATTCATAAATTCCAATGCCTTGGATCAGCTTATCCACACCCCCACCAGGGGCAGCAATATCCTAGACCTGGTCATTACCAACATGGGCAACCAGTGTTCCACATCAGAGGTCAATTTCTTGTTCGTCAGATCCAACCACAAGCAAGTCTCCCTAGACATCCACATCCCACCCCCACCCCCCATTAGGGAAACCACTGTAAAAAATGTCTCCAAAGCCAACTTCATGCTTCTTAAGGCAGAAGTGACAAACTTCACAACACCCATGCTGACGGACAATAGAGGTATGACTGTTGAATCCTATACAATTGCACTTTATAAGCACTTATACAAGTGCATGGATCATGCAATCCCTAACAGAACCAAGATGCTATCCTCAAAAAAAAGGGAGTCAATCTGCTGGTCCCCTGCCATAAACAAACTCTACAACAGAAGAAAAAAACTGTTGCAAAAAAGAGTAAAATCCCATGATTGGAGGAACTCCGTGGTCAGCCTCAGTAAGAAGATGAGATCCCTCATAAAATCCTCCAAAGCTAGTTACAAAAACAAAATTACCCCTGATTCTAAAGACAACCACAAAGTATTCTATAGCTATGTCAAGAATCTCAATGGCAGCACTCAGATCTGCTCTGAATTACAGCACAATGGCACTAAATATACAGAACCAACTGATATTGCCAACATCCTGGCAGATAAGTTCAGTGCTAACTTAACCCCTCTGTCATCCCCTAAAGGGCCTATCTCTAGACTGGAAGAATGCAAAGTTCCTGTAATCATGGCTGCATAGGTAAAAACCACACTCTCCAAAGCCAAGAACACAGCATCCATGGGACCTGACAACATCCCAGGCTGCATTCTACATGAACTACAGAAAGAACTGGCACCCCACCTAAGTACCATGTTCAATCATAGCCTCACCTCAGGCTTTGTGCCCACTGAATGGTGCATAGCAGCGGTTATCCCACTCCACAAAGCGGAGCCACCATGGACACCCCGGGAACTACTGCCCCATTAGCCCGATGAGCCTGGTCTGCAAGGCTATAAAACGTATCATCATGAAACTTATAAACAATGACATTGGTAGTCTCCAAACTTTGGACCCTACCCAGTTCGGGTTTGTGAAAGGCAGATCATGTCTCCTAAACCTGATAGACTTCTTTGAAGCAGTCACCAAAGCTGTAGATGAGGGTAAGGTGATTCACACAGCCTATCTAGATCTCGCCAAGGCTTTTGACATCATCCCCCACTCTGGAATTATAGATAAACTCACTAAACTAGGTATAAATCCTATGTCACAAGATGGGTTGCCACTGGCTCACTGGCAGATCCCATACTGTGAAAGTAGCAGACTCTAAATCCAACTTCAGACCAGTGACAAGTGGAGTACCACAGGGTTCAGTCCTAGGTCCTCTCCTGTTTGGTATCTACTTCTCTGAAGTGCAGGCTAACACAGAATGTCTTTGGCTAACAAAGTTAGCAGATGACTGCAAACTAGGAGCCATAATCAAAACTCCTAATGATGTGGACATCCTACAAAAGGGTCTCACTGAGACAGATGCCTGGTGTCAAAGCCAAAAAATGCATTGTCATCCCTTTTGGTAAAAACTCTGTACCCATGAACTACCACATAGGCGGTAGTCTACTTAACACTGAAAGTGTGATAAGAGACCTTGGGACACAGGTGGACAGTAGTTTCTCCTTTGATAATCACATCACCACAGTAGTCAGGAAATCCTTCTACATGGCACACCTCATCACAAAAGGTTTCTCATCCAGGAAAAAAGAGGTCATTGTTCCCCTCTACTCATCACTCATTAGACCCATTATAGAGTACAATACCCCTTTTGGTATGTACCTCACAAAACATCTGCAACAACTGGAAAAGCCACAGAAATACCTCACAAAGAGGATTACTGGCCTCAAACAGATGCCCTATGCAGACCGTCTAAAAAAACTCCAGCTTTACTCTGTCACATATCGCCTAATCAGAGGCGATCTCTGCCTAACATACAAAGCTATGTCAAACCCAGAGCTGTTGGACATGCTCCACTTAAAGAAATCCCAATCCCTCCGAGCTACACGCTCTAGGGACCTAAACCTTGTCACCACAATAAACAGAACATGCTGGAGGGATAGATTCCTGTCCCAGAGACTTCCCATGCTCTGGAACAACCTACCTATCTATATCAAACAAAGTTCCTCATTAGCACTCTTCAAGAAAAGTCTTGATGATTGGATGTGAGATAGGAAATTCACCCCGGGGATCACTTCTGTGGTTCTGCTTGACAGGGCACAGGAAAATAATTTTCTTGGGTGGCAAAAGCCAGGGTACGATTTGGCTAGGCTTATATAGACCCTAGGGCCAATAGCCTAGTACCTACCTATGAACCTATGGACCTATATTTGCATTAATAATTTTCCTAAATGAGTCAATGTAATAATTAATCATACGAGTTTTAGTGGGTTCAGTTGTGTTATATTGCATACTAATTCATAATATGTGCCATGGCAAATTGTTTTTATTTATCTGAAATTTTTTTTGTAAATCAAATTCATTTATTGATATTACAGTTAGTAATTCTTTCCAATTTGCAGAGTAATTTGGACTTATCCAATCTGAAATTGTTTTAGATATTGATGCTTTTATATATGTTTCTATATCAGGAAAGTTTAATCCTCTCTGTTTCCTTGGTCTGATATGATGCATTAAAGCTATTCTGCTTCTTTGGGAAACCATAAACATTTTATTAGGCATGAATTTATTTATTTAAGTATATTCCTTTCTGGTAACAGTTGTATTGCCAAGGCTATATATAGGATCTTGGGCAGTAAAACCATTTTTATTAACTATAGTCTATCTTGAAATGTTAATATTATTCTGTTCCATTTTTCTACAGAGATTTTAATTGTACTGATGATATAATTGTAGTTTTTTTAGACTAATTCATTATTATCCTTGCATAACTCAATTCCTAGATATTTTAAGGTAGATTCTTGTTTCCCTATGATATGATCCCCCTTAGTCTGCATTCTTTTTTTTATTTAAAAATAAACATTTTTATTTTGATTTATTGAAATGGAGTCCTGAAGTCATGTGAAATTTGTCAATTAATATATCAAATTCTTCTAATGCATCTTTTGTATTAGATACTGTTAGCAACATGTCATCAGCAAATAGCATTACTTTAGAATTGTGTTGTTCATAAACATCTATTCCTTTGATTTTTTATATTGTTATGAATTGAATCTGCCAATATTTCAATAGCCAGAGCAAATAGAATCAGTGACATGGGACATCCTTGTTTAGTGCCTTTTGTTATATGTATAGTTTCAGAGGTAAAAGGACCTAACTTGACGTGCGCTAAATTATTTGTATATATATTCTTCAGGAGATGAACAAAGGATGCAGGAAATTCAAATAGCATTACGATTTTGAAAGAATAGTTCCAATTTAGGGAATCAAAGGTTTTCTCTATAGCTAAGCCAATTATGAGTTTTTCTTTATTTTCTTTATTAACATAATCTATAAGAGAAATTATCCTTTTAATATTGTCATGTGTATGTCTATAATATATAAATCCAGTTTGATCATTATTTATTGTTTTGGATAATGGTATTTTCATTCTGTTAGTTAATATTTTCATAAATATCTTAGAATCATTATTTAATAATGATATAGGTCTATATGGGGTACAGTGGTTTGGGGATTTATTTTCCTTTAGGATTGGGGTGATTAGGGAATATCTCCAAGAGGGTGGAAATTAAAGCTGGGGACTGAATTTCTAATACAGTTTTATGGAAGAGAGATAGTATGTTTGAAGGAAAAAGTTTATATATTTCCATAATCATGCCATCTATACCTGGAGCTTTATTATTTTTACCCTATTTTATTGTATCTGTAATTTCTTTGTGGGATATTAGTGATTGCACATCTAGTTTAAATTGTTCTAGTATTTTTTTATATTAGAACATTTTTCATCTAGATTTAATTCATCGATATGTATACTTTTTGGAAATGTTCCTTATAGTGATTTCTGTAGACATCAAGAATGTCACCTATATCCGAACATTTTTCCCTTTCTTTTCATGGAAGTTACTTTTAATGTTATTAGCTTTTGATTGTATTTTGATTCTTGTTGATAAATTATGTAGATATTTGGGAGAAGTGGCCAAGGTATTAATTTTTAGTTTTTCTAAAACTAAACTAGCTTTATATGTTAGAATTCTGTTGTATTTATTGTTTAAAACTCCTACTTTCTTTTTCATCTCCAAATTATTCTGATTTTTTTCAGCTTTTACTGACAAAAGTTTGGATTGTAGATTTAATAATTCAGAATCCCATTCTCTGATTTTTTTTTATACTAAGGGCTTCACCATATATGTAAGCTTTTAATGAGTCCCATATTATTATTTTAATTATCTCTGTGGTGTAATTAATATCTAAGAAGAACTGTAATTCAGATAATAACCATGGTTTGAACTCTTTAATTTTAGTTATATATGCTGGAATTCTGAAGTTAAAGGTTAATGGTTTGTACCCATTTTGAAGTTTTAATATCAATGAATTGTGGTCAGAAAAGGGACAGGGAGTGATTAAGAAATTAATGATTTTAGAGTGTAAGTCACGGGCAGCAAATATTTTATCTATTCTAGTTTGGGTAAAAGATCTGTGATCTTGATGGGAAAACAACAAAGATTTATCTTCTTTAAATTTGAAAGTATCTACAAGATGAAATTATTCTACCCATTTGTTTAAAGCTTTTGATACAGCAGATGTACGCAGCAGTCTTTTATTTGTAGTTTCAGAAATATCAAATATACAGTTAAAATCTCCTTATATTATGTTGCCTTTATAATTACTGGAAATGAAATCAAAGTGTTTTTTTAACAATTCCTGTTCCAATGCCTGGGAACCAGTGTAGATTGGCTAGGGTCCATATTCTGTTATTATATTTAACTATTACTAATGCCATAAGGCCTTCTTTATCTTCATACTTATAAATGATTTCTGGATTAATCACATTTGTTTTCCATATAATTGTTACCCCTTTTGTCTTTGTTTTATAAGTGGATTGCACCAATATCATATATTCCTTAGGATTCCATTTGTAGTTGTCATTTGTTTTGATATGAGTTTCTTTTTTTAAAAATAAGATTTTATTGAAATCAATGCTGAAGTAAACAACTATTATAAAAATAATTGAATAGATTTTAAGGTACATTAGATAAAAAGAACAAGGGAACAATGATATAAAGAATAAGTATAACATAAACTGTATACAAAGATGTTCACTGTCAAGCATCAGATATTGCTGTTAAGCTAAAAAATAAAGTTTGATTTTACATTCAACTTATTGGTTTACTAACAATTCATTTATACTCTTCCAATGATTGTATATTGTTGTATTCCTTGAAGATCTAGATTTGATTGTCAACATTTGTATCTTAGAAACATCCTTGAGAAGATTTTTAAAGTTTTGAAAAGAGGGGATATGTGAAGATTTCCATTTTTTTGTGATTTCTTTCCTGGCAATGGATAAAACAGACCATAGAGTTGAATATTTACTCAGTTTTACACAATTTGGAATTGGGGTGTTAAATAAGACTAATGATTTATTGAGTGAAAATTATCAGTAAAGATTCCCTGTAGGAAATTATTAATGTCTTCCCAAAAATTCTTTAAAGTAAGCAATCATAAAATATATGTGTCCAATCTGCGTTTACATCCTTTTTACATCTCCAACATAAAACATTATCTTTAGTTATCTTATTAATATTGTATGGTGTGAGAAATGATCTATTTAAAAATCTCCAAGTAAATATTCTCCAGTTGAGTGAAGACGTAGTTTTACCAGCTGATTGAAGAATATTTAATGTATCTTTGTCTGTAGGATAACAATTAATAGTGATAGAGAAAAAATTCCAATAACTATTTGTGTATATATACAAATCTGATTTTATTGTTCTATATATGTGAAAGAGTAATTTTCATTGAACTGTTCTGCTGAGTGAAAACAATTAAATGCTGTATAAGTTTAGAGATTAAAGTCTTAGTTGAAGTGGGGATTAGATCAAGTTTATCCTTGATGTATTTCCTAGCTTCTTGTAAATCTAGTCATCGCATTGGATCAATATTATTCTCTTCTATAAGGGTATTAACTGATTTTATCTCATGACTGTTCATTATTTGATGCCAGGCTTTCAGGTGCTTTTGTTTGAATAGTGACGTTTTATGGTAATCTGTAGTAGAAATGATCCCTTGTGTATAAGCTATGGGGAAAATAAGGAATATCCAACTTTCATATATTTTAAATCTAAGGATACATTTTTTAAAGGATCTTAAGATTAGAGTTATGGAGTTAGATTTAAATGTTTGGGTATGATAGTAAGACAAAAATTCTTTAGCTCTCCAGATAAATGACTTGTTTATTACATTTAATATATAGGTATCATTATTACATTTTGGATTTTGAGATAAAAATAAAATATATTCTTTACATTTTGCTGAATATTTACTGTCCATAAGATGAGAGATTGATTTAATTACTGAAGCGAGAGAGTAAAGTTCTAGATTGGGTAATGCAATACCTCCATTTTCCCAGCTATACATATGGGATGATAACCCAGTTCTAGGTTTAATTGAATTCCAAAGGAATGTTTTAATCATTGTATTACACTTTTTGATTAATAAATATGAAGGGGGTATTGATATAGACTGAATTATGTATAACATTTTAGGGAGTAATACCATCTTTATAAATGACAATTTCTCATCTTTTGAGAATCTTATTTTTGACCATCTATTTATTAAATTGTCTATGGTTGCAATACTTTTATTGAAATTCAGTTTTAAAGTGTCTTTTATGTTGTTAGTAATAATTATATCTAAATATGCTATTTGCTGAGATTGCGCTATATATTTTTTAAAATTATCTTGTATATTACATTTTTTGGACCAACTAAAAAGATTTGTGTTTTATTATGATTGAATTTAAGGCCTGAGTTTTTTTTGAAAATTATCCATGTCATTGAATAAATCTTGCAAAGATGGATTCCTGCCACCGAATGTAATCAATATATCGTCTGCAAACATTTGTATTTTTGATGTTTCATTAAAACCCACATCATATCCTTTAATGTTACTGTTGTCCCTTATCAAATTTCCCCAGGGTTCCATGATTAAAGTGAATAAAAGGGGAGACAATGGACAGCCTTGTTTAGTACCTTTTGCAATTTGTATTAACTGAGAGATATTAGGACCTATTTTAATATAAGCTAATTATTGTTAGATTATTTTTTAAGATCTTTACTGATTCAATTAAGGTTATTATTCTCTTAATGTTATCATAAGAAGTTCTATTTATTATGAAGCCTGTTTGGTCCACTTCCACTAAGCTAGGAATACAATTTTTAAGCCTATTTGCATATATAGACATAAACATTTTGTAGTCTGTATTTAATAAGGGAATAGGTCTATATGAATTACATTTAGTGTGGTCTTTGTCTTGTTTCAGAATAGAAGTAATTAAGGTATATTTCCACGCTGGTGGGATAATATTTTTTATTTTGTACTTGAAAACATAATGTAAAATTCTGAGAGCTTTAATAGGTAAAATTGTGTATATTTCTGCAAAAATGCCATCATTGCTCGGAGCTTTGTTTTGTTTAAGTTTGTTAATTTGCAATTGAATATCTTTAAAAGTAATTTGGCTATCTAGTAATTTAACTTGCTCTTTTGTTGTCTGTATATCTTTTTAGGGTTTATTAACTCAGTGGACTGAAAATTCTCTAAATTCATTTAATATATTATGTAAACCAGAGACCATTTTCTTTTTCTTTTTTTTTTTTTTTTTTGTGGTGAATAAAGTTCATTAATGTGATTGAATGTATTTAATCTTTTAGTTTTATTAGCTAGAATATCTATGGATCTAGGATTTTTTGAAAAAGTAATACATTTAAATTTATCTACACTAATCATAGTTTTATGATTTAATATCCCAAGATACTTCTTATTTAAAGAATTTATTTATTTTTTTTAGTTTTGTCTTCTTTGTTTTTTGAAAGATCAAGATTAGATCATATCTCTTTTAGTTCTTTATCCCATAAAATTATTTTCTTTTTGTACCAATCAATTATTCTACCATATAAATAGGACTTCATTGCATCCCAAATGAAAATTTTAGATATATCATTAGCAGTGTTAAGTTCTATAAAGTTATGAACTTCTGTAGAAATAAAGGCATTGAAATCATTTAATTTAGTGATATATGCTGGGATCCTTTTTATCTGGACATTAGAAATTGAATAAATATATATATCAAAAGTTATGGAATTATGATCAGAAAGGGGACATATAATCACATTTGCATTAATTAAAGAATCAGCTAAGTTATTGGAAATAAAAACTCTGTTTATCCTTGAATATGAGTTATGTCTATGTGAATAACATGTATAGAAGAGTGATTTAGAGTCTGCATAGTTATTAATGCCCTTTAACAAAAAAGAATCAGAAAACCCTTTCAGTAGCCTGGCCATAGTCAAAATCCTTCTTTTACCAATAAAGGTAGAATCTTTGCTATCAAAAATACAATTAAAGTTGTCAGCTAATATGATATTACCTTTAGAAAAATGTGTAATATGTTCTATATGTTCCTGTGCTGAATTGAATCAAAAGCCAGGAATCCAGTATATATTGAATAAAGTGAATATTGTGTTGTTAAACTCTATAATAACTGAAGCTACCATACCTTTGTTATCTTGGTATGTTTCTATTATTTTAGGCAAGGGTAGTTTATTATTCCATATTATTGCAACACCTCTCTTTTTTGAGAATGCTCAGAACTAACCAGAATAGAAAAAGATTTAGAGTCTAATTTAGAGATATCATCTGATATTAAATGAGTTTCTTGAAGAAATATTAATTGGGAGTTTTGTAATTTGAGATATTTATTTAAAGATCTTCTCTTATTAGGATTATTTAGACCATTAATGTTAAGTGAAATGCAATGTAAAGAAGACATGACGTAGTTTCTTTATCTAATAATGTATGTTGACTATGAGTTTTATTAATTTTTTGTCTATTTGTAGATAATAGATAGATTTAAGGAATACAACTGTTTATTATACATGAAGTATAAAGAAGAGGTATAACAAGAGATGTTTAAATAGCTTTCAACCGTGCAAATTGTAGTGAACATCAAAAACAATGTCATCAAAGAATTGTAACAGAAACTTTTAATAATAAAAAAAAAAAACACCCACAATCCTTCTGGAATTATAAACTCTTAATTTGAGTGACATCAGTCACTCAAATTAATGTTCTAGCTAGCAGCAAGTTTCAATCAGGAGCTGCCTAGTTATAAGCTGATACATAATTAAAAAGTATAGCTTTTAAGTGAAATTATATCTTCTATTTACAGAAATAAACTTACCTTAGATGAAATATGTATAAAACCATTAACTTGTTAACTAGTATTAAATAATAATGAGTAATAAAATAGGACATTACTATGTGCATTCCAATAGTCAAATGACCTGTTTTTTAGTAATATATATTAAAATAAGAGTATTTACTATCCTAAGTGGTTGTAAACCAACTATGATGTACTAATAGCAGTTTAATCTCATTTATATATTATCATTAGTAGCCATAAATAAAAAAAAATCAAAAACACAACAATAATAAGCATAAGAATAAATCTTTCAGACACTAAACTAATCGGCAACATTTTAGGATATCAATCATCAAATAGTTATAGATCTTGAAAGAATGTCTGCATGAAAAGTAATATTGTAAAATATACATTTCTAAGTATATCTATATAGATGATCTATAACTTTGAGTTTCAGTTGACTGACTTGTTTAGCTGCACTAACCAAATTCCATAATACTAGTTTACTTATTGTGTTTTTTTACCATTAAATTTAACCTTTTTCTTTTCTTCTTCATTTTTCTCATAGACCAATATTTCTTAAGAACCACAATATATTGTTGATGGTATTGAACTAACCAAAAAAAAAAAAAAAAAAAAACATTGCTCCATTTAACACGAGAGTACTCAAGACAGTGCTTAAATTGTAACAGTAAGTGTATTTAGATATCATGAGGTTGCTTTGCTTTAGCTAAAGAAATCTTAATAAAAAATCATATCATTTATAAGAACACATTATCATATGCAAAGCTCATATGTCAGTACTCATTGAAATAAAATACTGTGAAGTTAAAGACTGCATTAGATATATAGGTCAGCATATATAGTTACGTTGTAATGTGACTATACTCTCATTTATAGAACATCTTACCTAAAAAGGATAAAAAAGATACTTACAAATATAGATGTAAAGCCCTGGTACTAATAACATTTAGTGTCAACAGAATACTGCAAATGAAATAATATAATTCTTTCTCCAGCATAGCACATCCATTTGTCTATGATATAATATGACTATATAGAAAACATGGATAGTTGGGGGTTAAATGCATATAAGTGAATGGCTACCTATGATTTAGGATATTGAGTTTAGGCCAGCAATGATTTTTTGAATCAACAGCATAGTATTAAACTATGAATCTATAAACCTATGACCATATTCTTTTTATGAAAGTTTATAGTTTTGTTTGTTTGTTTTACCACTTATGTATACTCAAAATAGAAAATGTAGATCCTGTTACAGAATGCAGCTTGAGACATTCAAGTTACCTACTTTCTGACAAGATTGTCATAATATCTGATATAATATTTGAGCTGGCATCCAGTCTGAATCACTAAAGCTGGCTTTAGGTTCTGTCACTGAGCAAGGATGTCAAGTTTCTGTTAAGGTTACTCATAACTTTCCTATGATGATTTCATGAAATGATTAAAGGCTTCTTTGTCTCCACATAACTTAGACTCAGCAGGCCTATTGTCTAGACTGATTAGTCAGTATATCCTGTCCACTTCTGGCATCATATATGAAACTTATTGAATACATATATTATTTTATATGAAAGTGGAGTTTGTGAGCAACATATGAGGTTGTTTTGCATTGGTTTTGTGAAAACAATCTTGACTTCATGATGGAGACCAGGTTAGACTACTAATTTTGCTCAAAGTGTGCTGGACATTATGTCTGGGGTCTCACTTATTTAGAGGGCTAGATGGGGTAGAGTCTGTGCAGTGTATGCTTGCTTTTTACAGTCATACTTTACTGTACAACACAATAATCTTCTCTAAAAACTATGCACTGGCACCTGTCATTCTACCTAGGAGTAATAACCTCTCATTTGGTGCTGATCTCCTGTCATTAGAATATAAGTTGACTATTTTTAACTTGCAGTGTACCCATGCACGATCACCTGCTTTTGAGCTGACCCAGTAGAGTAAACTTATAAAGATTAGAAATAACATGGGGCCATTACTCACCCAACTTCATCAAGAGCATAGTACATCTAATCTGCAGCCAATTATGGTGTTCTTTAAACAATTACAGGGTCTAATTATTCTGAATTATGTAAGCATTGTTTCAACGGGGATGCATAAACCATGATATTATCATGAAATTTATAGACTCAGTAAAGCACAGCAAAGGTTAGAATGCAGCACAAACATTAGCTGAATGGACATCGTTCAGAATATTAAATGAATACTAAACAGTATACAAACTAGTAATTATTCAATAGTATGCAATTTTCAGCATAGTAAAAAATAAAAAAAATTACCTAGAAGTTAAAAAAACTCCTGGAATCAGGCAATACAACTCTTTTTGCTTTCATAGTACAGTTACCAGTATGAGTATAACCTAGTCTGTGCTTTACCCATTATAATTTAAAAGTTATTGATAATAGTAAAGCTTATTCAATGGCTTCTATCTCATTTAAGAAGAAGAAAACAACAAAATTGACTTTTAAGGTATCTTACAGTCTGTAATTTCTTCTTGTTTCTGAAATAGCAGCCTATTCCATTCCCATTACAGCTAAATGAAGAGATGTTCATGAAGTATAGCTTTTCGTAACGTTGTCAACCTGCTGATGATGTCACACGGCAATGAGAAGACTCCTAGAAATTATAGAAACTCATTGCTGAGCCGCTGCTTTTAAAAAAAGGTTCTAGGAGTTCCAGCGGGAAATAGTAAGCTGGTTTGACAATAATTAATGGTTTAAGGTGTCTTGCAATGTGCTCGAAACATCCAAAATACATAAGGAGCAATAACAAGTTTAAGTGAGGAAATTGCTCAAGCCTGACTCACTGCCAAGCCACCAACCAAAAACAAAACAAAAGAAGCATATCTCCCAAAACAATTCACACAGTGGTGGCATCAAAACACAAATCCCTTACAGAAAAAACATAGTTTAAGGAAAATGATATGAGCAAAACCTTGACCATTCCACAAAGACACCAACCAAAAAAAAAACCAGCAAACAAAAAAAGCAGAACACATTATAAATTACTATATTATCTATCAAACTACCATTAACTCCTCACTGCCATACAAAGCTACATGACAAGAAAGCCATGCAACAAATCTAAAAAGACAGTTCAAGCAGACTGAAACAATGGCAACGTTTAAATCTCTATGAACGAAATCTGTTTATCCCAAAAATTATAACAAACATATTAAATAGCTAACAGATTCAATAAATATGTTTATAGTGGCTATAACCTTTATATTATTTAAGCATCAATGCCAACACTGACAGTAGAATAAGCAACAAAGGACAACAAATAAACTATCAATAGCTGGTAAGTATATTCTCAAATCTTGCTCTTATAGAGAATAAATTATACCTTATATTCAGAAATTTATAAGGAAAGAATAAACTAAGTGTTATTAATAAGTATATGAAATAGAGCAAGATGTTAACAAAGGAATAAGTAGTGTAGATTAATTAATAACTAACACAAACCAAAATTATTAAGAAAAAATAACATCAACACTCACCTGTTAAACCATTTTCATCTCACTAGAGTTCTGGGTCATAAAAAAAAGAATTATTTATGAATGCAAAAACAAAGACATTATAATCCAACTCAAGCCATTTTTTTTGAGTTTCTTTTTTTTTGTTCAAGTGTTTTCCAGGATCTATTTCTGCAAATCTTTTAAAACTACAGGTAGCCCAATCCATTTCATCTATTTTTCCAGTATTTTATTTGTTTTGATAAATGTAATAGCTGTATCTAATTCTTCAAATACTTTAAGACCATCCTGAAGGAAGAATTTTAGCCTTGCTGGAAAAAGCAGGTGTGTTTTTATTTGTGCTTTTAAGTTCTTTAAGCAGTAGCAAAAATAGTTTCCTTTTGACAATTACAGAAGACGAATAGTCATTATCAAAGCGTATGATGTTGTCTCTGAATTTAATGGGTGAGTTGGACCATACTGACTTTAATACAATTTCCTTAGCATGTGAAGATAAAAATCTGACTATTACAGATTTTATAAAATTACTTTTACTATTTTTAGATGGGACCAAGGATCTGTGAGCCCTTTCAATACCAAAGGTAACCATGAGGTTAAAAATGTCTGCATGTTATTTTCTTCAATATTGTTTGGTAGCCCAAAGATCCTGATGTTGTTTCTTCATATTCTGTTCTCTAGATCATCAATTTTTGTTTGCAGAAGGGAGTTTTGTTTTAAAGGAAATTCTGAATTGTGCTTATTTTCTTGAATTCTACAGTCCACGTCATTTAATGATGTTTCTATACCTGTAATTTGTTCTTTTTGCTATTTTAGATCTTGATGTAAAGTCTCCATTTGCTAGGAACATTTTTCTTTAAAGTTATCTAACTTCATATCCGTTCTGTCTATTTTTGTGGATAGTTCTTGGATGGTGGATAATAAAGATTGAATCTCCTTTTTTAATGATGCATCCTGGTGAGAAGATTTTGTAAAGCTCATACTGACGTCTGATGCCAGAAGTTTTTCTCTTATATTTTGACAGGAAAAAATAAAAAAAAATAAAAAATATTAAGATATTATCTAAACAGAGTATTAGATGAATCCAAATGTGTAAAAAAATGTTATTTAGATAGATATATGCAAAATTTCCTGTCATAAAAGTGTTGATAAAGCAGAGCTAAGAGAAAGTGCTGCTACTCAAAGCTAACCCTGGCCATGCCTCCAACATGAATTTCTTGAAGGAAGACAATTTGTGCTTTGTTCAATTTTAAATATTTCAGTAAATCTGATTTCTTGTTAGGATTGTTTAAGTCATTGGTATTTGAAGATTGTGTCTGTGTCTTTCGGCTTTTTCCCGGTTAGGGGTCGCCACACTGGAACTTCGGTCTGCTAATGATTGGTAGAAGATTTTTACGTGCTGAGTTACCAGCTCTGATGCACAACCTTCAATGAAGGTGCACCCCTTCACGCATGTCTCCACACAGAAGACGCTTTAGCTGAGAATCGAACGGACAACATCTTGCTGTGAGTCGCAAAGCTACCGCACCACCACCACCACAGTACTCATTGGTATTTAAAGATAATACATTTAAATCCATCTTAGGTTATTATTTTTTTTTATTGTGACTATTAAACATTTTCCTCTGATAACTATGTTTGAGCTTTTAAAGGAAATCAGTTTTATACTTTGAGTGTTTACCAATAAAGTAATGTTTCGGTCAGGCATACTAAAAATATTTTTATGAAATAAATTTAAATTAATAAATGTTAACAAAACTAAGATCCACACTAGCCATGGAATGAAAAGTGTTCCTAATCTGATTGATACGCTTAAATCCATTAGATTATCACTCATATCTTTACATTCCAGAACATCTGAGCTCCATAAATTGAATTATCATATGGAGGATATTTGTAATAGGAATAAGCAATTTTTATATTATTTTGAACAGATATAGTACTATAGTAGATTAGACAGAATTCTAATATAATATAAATGTCTACTTATTGTATAAGCAATTAATATTTACATGAAAGATAGACAAGCAATTCAATCATAGTAAAGTAGGATGTATCATATATAACACCTCAGTATAAGATTATAGCACACAGTTATTTAACATATTCACCCTTACTGATGAAGTCTTTCAAAACATATTATTTAATATAAATAGATGGTAATAATATTTATACCTAATGTTTATAATACAATGTATTTTACTGGATATATCAGAAGTTATATTTCATTGTTTGCCAACATTTAAGTAATCACTTTGTTTGTTGCTAACTTACTTAAAGCATCAAGTTTGTTTTATGTGAACATTGATGAAATTTAGTGCATTTTAATTATCAATGCATCCCTCTTCCCCCATCTTCTACACATAAGGATTTTCATATCTGTCATTTCTTATTATAAAATGAGTGAACTTATAGATTAAAAACAACAAATTCACTTATTATAATTAATGGTTACAAGTTCCATTTCCATATTCATAAATTGTCATTTTATGACACATACTGAAAGCTTTTAGATTTAAATGGCAACATTCTATTTTGAATAATCAGAAAGGTTAAACTGAGTGATTATTGTCAATTTAATACTATTTGTTCAGAATGTGATTGTTACATTCTGTGATATTCCTAGTTCAGGCTTCTATTGTTTCCCTTGAGCAACTTTGTCAGTTTGATATCATGTATAAAACATTAGTTACATTTGTAACAGATTAAGTATTATGCAAGGTCAAGATGGGGTACAAAACCACAATTTAAGTTAAAGCAATTATATGACTTGTTATGCACATTTACTTATATGAGAAAATCATTATACTTCCCCTTGATGTTCAATATTGTTTATGTCATTTATGACAAGTTAAAACAGTAGTGTTATTATACACAAGCCCATGTTATTAAACTGAGTGTCTATTGCCAATTTAATACTATTTGTTCAGAATATGATTGTTACATTCTGTGACATTTCAAATGCAGGTGTCTATTGTTTCTCTTAAACAAATTTGTCAGTTTGATGCCATGTATAAACATTAGTTACCTTGGTAATCACTTAAGTATTAAATATGGTCAAGATGGGTTACAAAAACTACAATTCAAATTAAAGGATTTACATGACTTGTTATGCATATTTACTTATATAAGAAAATCATTATGCTTCCCCTTGATGTTCAGTATTGTCTATGTCATTTATGACAAGTTAAGACAGTAGTGTTATTATACACAAGCCCATGTTATTACACCCTGTTGTTAATATCTAAATTCAGCAGACTGCTTCATCTTAAATGACGATTATATATTTATGTCTAAATTTACTAAAATCATACATTACATAACTATTGTGTTTTTCTTTTTGGCTGTTGCTTAGTTATTTGAGAGACCACAAGCTGTAATGCTTATTTTTATCATTAGCTCCTTCCAAGCATGTTTATACAGTCCATAGACTTTAAATTATGAGACCCTTCTGTTTTTTTATTTGTTATAAGTATATTTATATCCTTACATACACACATATCAGTACTTCAAGCAAGGGCAACAATGCCCATCCAGTTTTGCCAGAATACCATTCATTAGTTCATGTGGTGTGTTTCCAGGCTGTTCTTAAAATATCCAAACCAATATTTGTCCTGTTCCATTTTCCAGCCAGTTACATGCAGTGGCCACTCTGCCAGTGAACCACTCAACAGTCCTTTCGTTCCCACAGATATTTCCCGAAGGAAATCTGATGACTAGCACTTTCTGGCCACCCCAAACACCCCTAGAATTAGCTATCCCCATATGCCAAACACGTCCGAACAAGCTCACCTCCCAGACCACTGCAAAGGGTTTTGCACAAGACCAAGTGCTCTTAGTCTTTCACAATAACTCAGACATCCACTCTTATGTAAGCCCTTAATGTGTTTGGACCAAAATACATTTTAAATATAAAATTGCACTTATTTATTTATTTATTTGTTTTTATCAAGAATCAACTTAATGAGCTAAATGAAGTGTTGGGAGACCATCAATATGTGTACATGTGGTTTAAAACAGCCCTTTTATTTTATATATATATATATATATATATATATATATATATATATATATATATATATATATATATATATGTATATATACATATATCTATATATATATATATATATATATATATATATATATATATATATATATATATATAGTTCCCCTTCACAAGATCGAATGGATGGAAGCTCAAAATTCATAATCCTGAGACCAGAATCTCGAACTTCCATTCACTCGAAATTGTGAATGGGAGCCTTAGGTTTAAAAAAATAAAAAGTTAACTTACCTTATTGCAGGGGGGCCAGGTCCCCTATACCCTAGCAGTTTAAATGTGAATGTTCCGTGACGGCACTATAGCAGAGGAATGGAAAATTTTCCATTTTGCGCTTACGCGTATAGTGCGGAATGGGAGATTTCCCTTTCCTTCACTATAGTACAATCTCGGAGTAGATATATTTAAGTGGAGGGTAGAGGGGGTGAAGCTCCCCTGTGAAAACATTTGAAAGGTGTTAATTTTTTTTGTCTCTTTCATATGTTCGAGTTTCTCTAAATTCGAGATTCTGGTTTCGAGTTTATGACTTTCGAGTTTAGAGAAATTCGATAATATGAAGGGGAACCATATATATATATATATATATATATATATATATATATATATATATATATATATATATTTTTTTTTTTTTTGTAAACCAAAAACATTGCTGAGAATCATCTCGGAGGCTCCTCAGAGCCGTTAAGCATTATTGTCACTCTGTCTCCGTTACCATAGCAACCTGGGAGCATCTGTTTCTTTTAGTGTGTCTATCTACTGCATACCAGAGGCTCATGATGCACTTGAAGCAAAACTTCACTTCCCTGCAACTTCAAGCCTAAATTCCCTCCCTTTCAGTGAGGCAGCAGCCAGGAAAAGAATGGAGAGCAAACAGATAAAAAAAAAAAACTCCCAGCAAGCTGCCACAACAAGAGATAACACATTCTTCCAGCCTTTCCACCTCTCACTCATCAGATGTATAAACAAACTATTCTCTGCCAAAATATACCAAATCACAGTTTTATCCACCCCCTTCCCCTAGATCCAGGCTAAAACACCAAATGTCTCTTCCTAATACACACGCATCAGTAAACCTCGATCACAAGCCACAACCCACAGCTTCCCGGAGATGAAAACGGCAACAACCAAGAGCTGCCAGACATAGCTGCATCCACACACACTATGTCAGGCTTAATCAAACAGCACTCAAAGCTATGATACTTGCCATAATTGATATTAACTATGTTTAGACAGAATAATTATGACATTTGTTCTAGCAGCCAGACACAGCTGCATCCATGCACACCATATCAGGATTGATCAAACAGCACTCATAGTTGTGATACCTGCCATAATTGATATTAACTATATTTAGACAGAATAATGATGACATTTGTACCAAGAGCTTGGTACTATTATTCAGCCAGGATATACATGACATTTCCAAATCATATATTAACTGAAGAAGACAATAGTCTCCATGACAGCATTTTTTTTCAAAACACTCTGCTGTTACTGCTATTATATATGATGTTAATTTGTTACATTTGAGTCTGAACTTTGATGAATGGCACCTCGTTGAATTAGTTAATTAATTACTTAAATTATTATAAGTAAAATCAATGAAGAATGAACAAGATAAGTATTCATTGAGTTCAAGTAGGGGAATAGAAACTTCTATGTTTGTATTATATGTTGCTTTGTTTGGCTTATATATAATGTAAATAGTAACCCAGCTTGACCTACCTTTGTTTGTGAAGAATTACTGGACTCTTTGAACATTCTGAATAAATCATTACTGTTTCTCAGTTGTTTAAGATACCCTCTTTTTTTAAATAAAAACAGATGACAAGTGATGTATCATATCAGTTGATACTTTGAAAGATGTAGTTGTAAGATTTATTTCTTTGGGACAGCTATCTTGGAATCAGTTGTTTGTTTCTTCTTTCTAGTATCAGTCCATGGATGTGTTTCTTTTATTTTTTTAAGAGTAGGGTGCCATCCATTCCATTTCTTCTGGCATAGACACTATGTTGTTGTTTGTGATATATATAGTAGCTTCTTCTAACTCATTAAAGGTTCTCATCTCATTGGCAGAAAGTATTTTTATCTTGGCTGGAAAGGCCAGCTGTTCTTTAATGTTGTTTTGTTTCAACAGTTTTATTATTGGCCAGACGTTTTTTCCTTTGTTCTAGTATTCTGGAAGAATAATCATTGTCAAACCTTATCAGGCTTTTTTTGTATTTTAAGGGTAATTTTCTCCAAGCAGATTTTAATATTAGTCCTTGTCCAGAAATGAAAGAAATTTTATAACTATGGATGTAAGTAGAGTATTTGTTGAGTTAGAAGCAGGTTTCCGGAGTGCTCTATGCACTCTTTCAATTCCAAATGAAAGTCCCTCTTTCAAGTCTAGAAATTGTTAAGAATGACATAATGTTTTCTCCTTCAGTGTTTTCAGGCAGAACAAAGATTTTTATGTTGTTTCTCCTTTTCCTGTTTTCTAAGTCATCTATTTTGTTAAGCAGCCATGTATTCTGTTTAAGCAGAAATTCTTTTTGGAATTCTTCCTCTTTGAGTCTTCCTTCAGTGTCATTTAGAGCAGTTTATATATATTTGTTATTTTTGTATGGTGTTGCTGTAATAGTTCCTTAAGAGTATCAGTCTGTTTTTGAGAATTTAATTTGAGGATTTCTTATTAATTTTTAAAGCCATCCATCTTCAAAGATAGTTCCTGTAAGGTAGATGTCATCAATTGCAGTTCTTTTTTCAAAGCAGCATCTGGATGAGAATTCCTTGAGTTGTTCATATTCAGTGACTCAATAAATCTCCAAGTTACTTGACAGGAAAATTTTTGTATATCTCCACCAAAATTGATATTTATGTAGTTTAGTAGTTTATCTATAGATTTCTGATGTTTCAAACTTGAAAATAATAAAATTTTCCTATATTATTATACTAGTTTATGGAGCTCTCAAAATTCACTGCTCTCAGTTAGCCATCTACGCTCCGACCCTCTTAAACCTTGATTTTGATATAAGTAGCAATTGCTGGAGCTAGAGGTATGTATACTAGAAACTGCCCCTTCTCTGAAACAGGCATCCCATCCATGTGAAGCAAAATTCGTCCCCAACCCAATTCATATGAAATTGGATAGGGAACAGGAAATTCATCTCTGGTTTGGCACCTATGTCTCTGATGGACAAGGGCAGAAATGGTTCATCTCCCTGGCACCAACTTGTAAATGTTTCATCTCCCAAGCCCCTAATTACACTTAATAATGGTACCAGAACTTGTTAGAGGTTTGGAATGCATAGCTAGGCTTAAAAAGGCCTTAGTGGTCTTCAGACTAGTATACACCTTTGAACCTATGAATGTATGAATCCAGGAATCCCACGTTCTCTCTCTATGGAAAAAATCACACATTATCCTTCTACACAAGAGAGTAAAAACAAAATGAAAACTTCTGCAAAGCTAGAACTTCCACTGAGTGACCTCCCAAACCTCTTGTATCAGAGGCACATGGGATATATGCAAATGACCCTTATGAACATCAGGTATTTCAGATAATTGGCGATTCTGAATGCCCATGACTTGTTTCATCATTTTAATGGACAACTTCAGGCCAATAAAGCCAAACCCCATTCAACAGACATCATTAACTTTAAAATCATAGAAATCTCACCCCCCCCTCTCCCAAATACTTGAAAAATGTATTCAAAAACAATTTCTCAACTATCTCTTGCAGGAAGAACTCCTATCCCCACACCACATGGCTTCCATCCCTCCCATACTATTGAAGCTGCACTTCTAACCTTCACAGATATAGGCCAAGCTGGCAACACAGAACATAAATGCTGTTCACTATACAAAAGTTGGGTAGACACAGTACATTCAATGGTTACACATTGGAGTTTACAAATTACACTGTAATGATACATTGTTATAAAGATGAATGTTTATGTGTATGATCACAGTTTTATAGTCACCTTTCCTGCAGATGATAAGCACTGCATTGATCTTTAGGCCTATATGCAAAATATATTGTATATATAAGTAGCAATCTGAGTCATGGCTTTGCATTTATCATGACATTAGATCCCTATATATATGTATATATGTGTGTGTATATATATATATATATATATATATATATATATATATATATATATATATATATATATATATATATATATTTGTGTGTATGTTCTAGCCATCTATATATCTAGCTATCTATTGTGAAGGATGACACAGATGATATAGATAGATGTGCAAACAAGACACATACAGACACATGCATAAACATACATTATAGTTGGTTACCATATAGTTTATTGCATTTTCAGCACATTAAATGACGTGTGAGGTCTCAGTATTTGTGGAACACAGTACTTGTCAAGTGTATGAGGCTACAAATAATGCTCCATCAGCTCATGCTTTCTGTGGGAGGGGGGAATGCCAAGCATAGTAAGTGAGAGAGGGTCTGACTGTGTGCACATTATGTGTATGAGCATCCATGGTCCAGGGTTAGAGTTTCATAGTTTCATAGTATAGTACTAGGCTATCTGCCCTGGGGCATTTGTAAGCCCAGCCATAGTGATGTGGCTTTTGCCACCCCATGAAATGGTACAAAAATGTACAGAATAAATCTAGAATACTGTGCCTCTGTCTAGTAGTGACACAGTTAAGGTCCCCTTATATAATAGAATTAGTTTACTGTGCCCCTGTCTAGCAGTGAAGTAAAGGCTATTGATGAGGATAGATTTATAGTTAGGCTTATGTACTACAAATTGTGTGTCATTTAGTGGTACTGTTAGGAAAAGGGTCTTTACTAACTTAAAATATGGTACTGGGTTTAGTGGCAGGAGTGGTAGAGTTAGCCCATAAGAGTAAAGTTCAACCCCCCCCCCCACCTACCCTTCATGTTATAAAAGACAGATTCACTCCTTTTATATCTACTGTGCAGTTGACAAAGATGCATTCTTTTCCTGCTAGCTTTGCTACTTCCCAGTATTAGCTGTTTGTCTTGGCCAAGCCAAGAATAGCTTGTACCCAGCAGTCTTCATAGACCAAGAAGACAGAGTTATAGGCCGAGAATTACTCATTATAATTTTGATAATCAGGAAATCCTTGACAGGTTTAGAGTGGATAGGGATATTGTAAGGGTCTTAATGAGCATGTAAGGTCCATGTATAGGTACTGGGGGATGTGTGGCCTGCCTACCCCCCATGGTTATAAAGGTATGTATAGCCCTCACTTTACTTGCCATGGGGAAATTCCAGAGACAGACAGGGGCATGCTGAGTATTCCTCAAGCTTCTACCTTAAGGATATTTCAGCAGTTCCAAAACATATATGACATGTGTGGACCAGTACATCAATTTCCCAGTGACACCTCAGGACTGAGCCAAAACTGTGAGTGCCCTTCATGAGGTGGCACACCTTTCTAAGGTGCTTGTTGCAATAGCTTGCACCCATGTTGCATTTATGGTTCCTTTTGGTCCATGGGGAAGTGTTACCACAATAAAAAGGGGCTACCATTCCATCGATTGCCAGGTAGTCTGTGATGCATGGGTGTGCAAGAGCAATGTGTCTAGCTACCATCATGGCAGTGCACACGATTCCCATATCTGATGTACGAACTCACTCTACCAACTCTTCCTGCATAGTAGGATGCTCATTTGTCATCTTGTTGGCAAGTATATATTTTTTAGCATTTCCGTATTTATTCATAGTGTAATGCATTGTTTAATACTAAACCATTTTGCTCATTTGTCATCTTGTTGGCAAGTATATATTTTTTAGCATTTTCATATTTATTCATAGTGTAATGCATTGTTTAATACTAAACCATTTTGCTCATTTGTCATCTTGTTGGCAAGTATATATTTTTTAGCATTTCCATATTTATACTGCGGTAGTGGTGCTGCGGTAGCATTGTCGCCTCACAGTTAGACGTCGCCCGTTCGATTCTCAGTTAGAGCGTCTTCTGTGTGGTGACATGCATGAATGGGCGTTCCTTTGATGAAGGTTGTGCGTTAGGCCTGGCAAGCCAGCACGTGAAACTCTACTGCCAATCATTAGCGGACCGGAGTTCCGCTGTGGCGACCCCTAACTGGGAAAAGCTGAAAGATACAAACAAATTCATAGTGTAATGCATTGTTTAATACTAAACCATTTTTTCAATTTTTTTGTCTTCCCCTTTTCTCCTTTTTTTTTTTTTTTCACGTGATATAAGATATCCATTGGAGCCTTTGCTCATTACATTGTGAGAAATCTATGTGAAACTATAGAAGATAAGTTTAACATAGCCCTGTCCCAGACTTGAACTGTCATTGGGTATTTGGCAAGCTGTAATGCCAATTCTGATGACTGGATGAATCTGGGGGTGCCTTTCAGTATGACCCAGCTACTGCATGAAGGATGCTTACTACATGTTGCATTCTGCACAATATGACCTTACACTTGTCTGGTGATGAAGTGACCCATGCTGTCACCACAGCTCTGAGTTCCAGTCCTACTATGAATAATGATCACCAGTCAACAATAGTAGTAAGGGACCCCATATGGCATGCTTGTGGATAGCATACAGCTGCATGGGTAAAGAGGCAGCATCTAGACCAGAATTACAGGCCGTGACATTCAGGTTATTATTATTATTATTATTATTATTATTATTATTATTATTATTATCATTATTAACATTTGATTATTGGGAAAGTCCAACTGGCTAGGAGCCCATGTTCAGTACAGGGCAGAGAAAAAAGCTCCAAAGTATTACAGAACAATTAATTTTGCAGTCTTTAAAAATAATACAAAAACACTCAACTACAGTCCAAATAATTATACCAAATTAGACAAAATATGAAAATATTGGTGAAGAACAGATGCAGGTTAAATGACAATGATTTTATAGTTAGAAATTTTAGCCAGGTCAAAGAGAAATTAATTGCAAGTTAGTATAATGCAAACAGGAATTTCAATATGAAGTGAGAAAAAAACAGGCTTATGGTATATTTAGAGAGAAAGCCAAGGGAGAAAAACTGACAGAAGTAAGGAACTAAGTGAAGAAGGGAAAGTAAGGAGATGTAAGGTATGAATAGGTATTTGTTCACATTTAGGGATATAGTTTATCCTGGTGTTGAGCAAGAACAGAGCCAGCTTTTGGTTAGGAAGTCTTTCAGAATGGTGTTGAAGGATGGGAGAGAGGGTACTGACCTGATGAATGCACATAAGGAGTTCCAGACCTTAGCAACATGGTACAAATACAGACAATGCCCAGCAGATTTGATGGGTTTGTGGACAGACAGGAGTTTTTGCTCACTGGATTGTAATGACTGACTTAGAACATAGTTGTGTAGAATGTTATTAAGGTTAGTGTTACCTTTCTTATAAAAAACACATGGAGTATAAGCAACGGATGCTGTGACATACATTGGTTATGCTGTGTGGTGCATGGTCTATTGTCACTGTTCATCAGACATTCCTTCTTATCTTTAAATATTTTTTTTTTATTTCAGAACACTGGCACCAGTTCAGTGATGTCATAAGGCTTTATAATGAATAATAATGTATAATCACAAGTTTTTAACTCTTTTGCATAGGGAATTTTGCCTAGTGACAATACTTATGTATGCATGCACTGAATCTTCTGAAATGGTAACTGTAATAAAAAGATTTATGTTTGTCTTTGACTACTATGAATTTGCCAAAACGTCTAAACTTCATAGATCGTACCTGAATGAAAATTGTATCACATGCTGTTTTTATTATACAATGTTCCTCATATTAACTACTACGTATTAGAAATGTTTATTTGTACTCCCTTAGGATACTGCATATCAGATTATTTAACTTTGTCATTTACAGCAACTTGTGTTCTCAGCAATAAACCATCAGGTGTGCAGTGCTGAGAGTGATTTGGCCACAGTGCACATGTAGATGGCAGAATACACTTGTAATTATTTTCTTTTTCTTAAGGAGTGTTTCTCTTAATACTGTGTAACATTATATTCTGTGTAATTGTCAGCTGTCCCATTGCTGAGTTTAAAATCTTGATAATGGATAGGTCATTAGTGGTGTAAAACAGTGGAATTTGAATATTACGTCCTACACCTTTCTTTCCAGATATTTCCTTTAATTGCAGTCATTATCATTATAGAAATTTAATGCATGCACATGCAAAGTGCCTTTTCATTGTGCACACAAGTATTCTGCAGTAGTTATCTTTATCTGTATGTATAGATATCTATATGTATATCTATAGCTATATCTGTATCTATATATATATATATATATATATATATATATATATATATATTTTTTTTTTTTTTTTTTTTTTTTTTACTGACTCATTGCATTTCAAGTGGGAGGTTCTAGGGGGTGGGAGGTTGGCATAATGGTTAAGGTGTTTACCTCACAGACACAAGGTGCAGGGTTTGATTCTCACATGGGCTAATTGTCTAGGCTTAAAATGGTCCGCAAGGACAGTTAGCCTAGTACTAATCTATGAACCTATGAACCTAAGTTATATATTGATTATTAGTGTTTAGAAGTCAAATATTACATGTTTCATGTGTTACTACCTAGCCCGATTCAGAGTATCTTGAGGGTCAAATGTGTCATACATGATATCTCCCACAGATAGGCTAGGTGAAGGTGCATGTGATCTTGAAATGGACCTGTCATGTGACCTGGATGGAGACTTGCTGCGGTGCCATGATCTACTAATGCAGCTGATCCTACAGACACTGATCTCACAGTGCTGTACATCAGGGACCTCAAATGAGAGGTTCTGCTACACGTAGATTAATGCCAAGGTGTCCTGTATGAATTCTGCTGTGTTTGTACCCCCACTATTTCCACTACCATTTGGAGAAGTGTTTGTAGTGTGATGAGATATGCCTCCACATCTTCGGGCAGTACCCCATCCTCTTCCCCTTCCAACAGCCACTACTATTTGAATCATGAAATTCCTTACCAGTTTAAGAATGGTTGCGGACATGGAAGCTTAGTGTGTTACCATACTATAGATCAATATGACCATGGCATTATCTCTACTCTGTAGCATTCCCATGCACTGCTGTAAATCTTCAAATACACCCTGCAGTACTCTGACCATTTCCAGATGACTCTGTGCAGCAATGTATTGTGCCATAACAATATATTGGCACATTTGCTACCGGATAGCCAGTGCTTTAGGTGTTTCCTGAGGAAAGGTGTGACAGTGGACATCATTAGCTCTGAATTTCTGCCTTTATCCAGAAGGTGTTTCTGTGGTTCTGGATATACTGGTGTTGAGGTGTATTGGCTTTCTCCCTGTACAACTTGTAATATAATGCCACCATGAGTTTGTGACCCTGTGTCACTTCCTGCAGAGTTAGTAACACATTGTGGAGAGTGAGGTCATGTTATTAAGCTTGAGACCTGTGCCACTTTTCCTTAGGCTGTCTCATAAATATAATGATGTTATCATCATCATCATCACATCCATCACCATCAGCCTTTCTGCTGCAGATATCCTCTCAATGTACTGGTATAGTGGAAGTGCTTGCTTCTCCTCCTAACCCTCTAAAAAATTAATTTAGCACATTACTGCCTGAATACTGGTATAAACTACTGTACACTCTGCATTGTGGGACACAGCTGCCATGCACACTGTCTTCAATGTCATTATGTGCAGAAGTGCAAGTACAGGTTATTACATTGTTATGTGCTGCATGTAATCATTCTTCTTGTGCATTCATTTCTCTAAGAATGTTATAGTGGTCATAGCAGCCTTCCTGAGCAGATGTCCACTGATGTTGCAAATGTGGGCAATATCCAGTGCCCACACTGCATCTGATTAACCCAGTGCCATTGTCATCTGTTTCATAGTCATCCTCCGGAAGAGAGAGGAGAGAGGAGAGAGGAGATATTCCTCATCTGGTGTTAAAGGATTAAACATTTAAACCCCCTCCCCCACTATTTATTATTTATTTTTATTTATTTCACATTTGTTTACCAGGAAAGTTGGGATCAGAAAGAACCCATTTTCAGTAGAGGCCTAGGGAGAAAAGCACTAGTTACATACAGACATGTACAAACTTTATACGGATAACATACACATTGCATGAGTTACATACAGACATGTACAAATTTTATACAGACAGCATAAAAATTACATGAGTTAGAAGTACATACAGAGATGTAAAAATAAGAACTTTATACAGAAAGCAACAAATTGCTTGAGTTATGAATAAGTAGGTACATTGATATGAGGCAGACGGTAATTATACAAGTAATCGATATAGATATGAACATAAGTGATTGCAGAAAAACTGGAGTACAGATGGAGAGAGACTGAATGAGAGTTGCAGCCTGGTCTGATCTAGAGAAGATAATTGCATTCTGCCTCGCCTTTGTTCTGGCAAGTTCCACCATGTCATTGTCCCTCTTCTTGCACTGTGTTATAATAGATCTATATTATATATTAAGTATCGAAACTTCGAATATATAATAAAACATAAAAAAAAATAAAATTTACCTTAACTCTCCAAGCAGGGGGGCAAGTCCCCATGCACCCCTCACACCCCCCTACTTAAATTTACCAACTCCGAGATCGCACTTCAGTGCAGAAAAGGGAAATTCTCCCATTCTGCACCGTATGGGGCCGTTGCATTTAACCTTCAAACTTTTCAGAGTTCGATCATATGGTGTCAACCATATGACATTCGAACTTTGAAAAGTTCGTTCATGTAATAGGAACCCGTTTTAATGCATGATTCTTGCCCACAATTTATATTCATAGCTATTTGGTTACAGGGCTTTACCCTCTCAGTTTGTTTGGGTCCCACTTTCCAAAAAGATGTTTATCATATGCCCAAAGCACAGCAATGAGGATACAGTTTTCCTCATAGCTAAAATTGTCCTTTGTCTGTCTAGATCTCTGTTGATACATCATTTATTTACCTAAAACAACATGTACAAATAATATTTTGAAAAATGATATACTCATCAGTCAAATAATAGGAGAGACAGTCACAAATCACACAGTAAAACTGCATGTTTCCTGGCAACATCATAAATAGGTGAAAATGCAGAACATCAGACTCCTCTCATTTCTAGTCATGTACTTTTATCCTATCTAGCATAGTCTATAAATGCCAAAAATAAATAATAAATGTTTTACATTGTCATTGTTACCACTTTCCTATGCATTTTTTTTTGCTGCTGTCATGAATTTCTATTTGTAAATGACAATCTTGTTATCACTATTAGCATGTTGGAAGGGTGGCCTAATGGTTAAGGTATTTGCCTTACAAACACAAGGTGCAGCATTTGAGTCTCACAAGGGGTAATTAGCTAAGCTTAAAAGGGCAGTTAGCCAAGTACTAATCTATGAATCATCTGCAGCTGACTGTCAGATCAATGAAAGACACAATTATCCTACTAATCATTGCTTTCTAACACCAATGTGTGCTGCTTCCCAGTAACTTTGAATATTATTGCTGTTTAGATCTTTATGCGGTCTTTATAGTTATGCATTACTTTGTCTTACCTTTTTTCCCCTTTCTCTCCCATTTATGGGTCTTGTAAGCAGTCTGATACGTAGCACCTTGACAAGTGTCACAGACCATGAGCTTTGGGACTTGGCTGATGATGGACCAGGTAGTGGAGAAACATCTGCAGTCAGTCCAGGATGCTCTTCCACAGGTACAAGACTCACTGCCCCAGTCAGTGCAAACCACTGTGCATCCACAGGCCCCTACCTGCTCAACATCAAGTTCCTTCACTGTGACACTCCATTGAAACACAATCAGGCAGAGGAAACATTTGAGGTCCTGAGCTGTGCCAAACTCCTCCACACCTCCCTCCTTCCCTAAACCTCTCTCCTACACCCTCTAATTTATTTTCTACCTAAATTACCCTTTTACATAAAAAGTTTGAAAATGTAGGCACCTGTAACTTACCAAAAACATAGTACCCCCTCCTCTCCCACCTCTTTCAGCACAGCCCACTTGATATGTTCCTTCTGTGTTTCCCTCTTAGTTGTGTATCCCCTTCTAGGGATGCCACCTTTTCAAATGCCCAAAGTGGGACATTTTTGGTACAAACATCAGATTTTGCAGGGCAAAACATACCCACAGCCAGTACAAAGGACAGAGCTTCACTTTTTTTGCCTAAATAAAACCTTATTCTTGTAACATTTTAGTTCCTTATTCTGTTTCTTATAACATGAAGGTGTTTCAGATACAGAATAACTGTTTTATGCAACATAAAATATAGGAAATAATTTTGCCCTGTAATCTCAGGACATTTGCTATTTTTGCAATTTATTTGCAGGACATAACTGCCCAAAGAGGGACTGTCCCTTGCAAAGTGGGACAGGTGGTAACCCTATCCCCTTAAACCACAACAGAGTGCTAAAAATGGGAAATGAGAAGGGAACTGTAATAAAACAAATTCCTTTAGCCTCAATACATAACATTAAGTGCTTTCATCCCTCACTGGGAACCTCATCAGAATAGTCTATTAAAAACAACTCTTCCTTAAATACAGTTCCTACTTCCTTAATTTAAAGATACAGAACTTTAATGATATTTAATGCCATTAAAAATCATATATAAATATGAATATAAAACTTTTTGTTATGGTCCAAAAATTTATAAAGTTCTATGTAGAATCCCAAGTAAAAATCAACCTAAAATGAAACACTGCTTATTGTTAATGCACACTATATTAATATGTAGAAAACGAACATAATCAATAAAATATAGCTGCGTTTATTATAGTAACCCCTAACTAAATAATTGTTAATATATCTCTTTAAGGGACCACAACATTATAGCGCATGAGTGTGTGTGTGTGTGTGTGTGTGTGTGTGTGTGTGTGTGTGTGTGTGTGTGTGTGTGTGTGTGTGTGTGTGTGTGTGTGTGTGTGTGTGTGAATACAGTCTGTATTGGATGAAGCAAGAGCAGGACCTCTATACGAAAAGAAAAGTACATTAAACAAAGTGATTAATAGTTTCATAAGATCTGTGGAGCTTGTAGCAAATAGGAAAAATAACCATCAGAACTGACATAATGATCACTATCCATCTTATGTTGTTTATACATTTAGTACTTTTGCTTTTGTAGACAGTAATGAGCTCTACAAATGATATTAGAACAATGACTACAGATCTCTGTGGAGTGCTATGACTTCTATGGTCTGCAAAATGTGCATTTAAAGGGTGGGTGTCATAGTAGCCTATGAAAAATGAGGAAAATAAAATATCTTTTTGTTGTGTGCTAATTATGTATTTATTAACATTTCTTTACCGGGAGAGTCTGACTGAGCACAGGTGTCCTTTTTTAGCAGAGGCCCAGGAAAAAACCTCCAAGGTATCTTATTTAATGCAATCAATGTTTACAATAATAAATTTTGTAGTACAGTTTCAGTGAATGCATTGCATTTAATATAACACATAATGAATGCACTTGTAATGCTTTTCACTATTACTGAGCTTGCAGAGACATATTCAGTAAACTCTGTTGGGATTTTGGGATTTCCAGTTTCAGTAAGGGATATGAACTAGGAGGAAAGAACAGGTAAGACTTATCGGCTCCTCTTCTTATTATCTCTCTTTTCAATCTGCATTCCTACAGAATGCTACATAGTACTCCAATATACCTGCAGGCAATGCAAAACCTGCATCACAAAGGCTATGCATAATGGCTGATCTGGCTCCATTGTGCACTTCTGCAGACCTTTCACATGCAGAGTTATGTCTGGATCAGGTGATCCACAGGGGGCCACTGCGTCTTATCACAAGTGTAAGAACAATATTAGCCTTAGACCAGTCAGTGACTATCTCATGGTCTGACTTACAAGAAAGCGGCTAAGCAGCGTACTAAACAGAGTAAACAGGCTACTAATTTTGGTACAACAAGTCTGAATGTAATGCAGTGTTTTTCACTCTTCTAGCATTTACTGATTTATCATTTAAGATGCTGCAACGCTGAAATGCTTTTAAGAGACAAAAAAAAAATAATGCTCATTTTGTACACCTGTGTGCATATATGTGTGTGTGTGTGTGTGTGTGTGTGTGTGTGTGTGTGTGTGTGTGTGTGTGTGTGTGTGTGTGTGTGTCTGTGTGTGTGTAAACATCTGTGTTTGATTATGCCACTTATGTTTTACTTAGAAATAATCTAGAACCTGTAAAGTATAACAGCTATTCTTAAGTGGTATCCTTGGAATATTGGTTTGATTAAGCTGTAGGATGGTGTATTTATAAGTATTTTACTTTACTATAGCTGGTAATCTTACATCAACAGTAGATTTGTTAATTATATTAGGCATCTGACCTATGGTAATGTTACATTTATTTACTGAATCAAATCATAAGTTGTTGCATTAGATCTTTTCTCCTGAACTTTTCTTATGAATGTACTACAGCCTGTAGGAAAGAACCCAGATGACAAACAGAACAAATATCATGGAAAAAAGCATAATGGAAAAAAGCCATTTAATGTCTGCTTACCCTGTATTTTGTTTGTTTGTTTTGTTTTATTTCTGTTGGTGAATCAAAAATAGGATTGACAAGTTTGGTATTGCACTTGGAATTGTAATGCTGGGAGTTTGAAGTGGAGGATAAGAAAAGAGAATATAAAATATTCATGTAAGGTACACTGCCATATTTAACAAGACTGAACATTTGATATGTTGATCACTGGAAACAATTGATTGATGGATGGATTAATTCAGTCATTATTTGATACCTACATTATTCAATTCAGGGTTGTGTGTAAGTTGTATCCTATCCTAGCATTCCACAGATGCAGTGTAGAGAAATAATTCTGGACTGGATGTCAGTCTTTTACCTTTTCTACAATTTTTAAATGTCTTCTGAATAAATAACACATTTGATAAACATAGTTTATCTCTAGTGTCATCTTATAAACACATTTGATCAGTAACATTTTCTTTATAAATGAGTAAAATATGCAGTCATTAAGAAATGAAGAGTTCATAGGTTCATAGGTTCATAGGTTCATACTAGGCTATCTGCCCTAGGGCATTTATAAGCCCAGCCAGAGTGTGTTTGGCTTTTGCCACCCATTTTAAATTAATTTTGCTATGCCCTTTTTTGAGATTAGTATACTGTGCCTCTGTCTAACAGTGACACAGAAGTGATACCTGGGGCAAACCTACGATCTCCCATCCACTCATCAAGATTCCTCTTGAAGAGAGTCAATGAGGGACTCTGCCTAACCTGGACTGGGATTTTATTCCAGAGTGAAGGGAGCCTCTGGGTTATGAATCTGTCCCTCCAGCATGTCCTATTTATTTCAGTGCTGAGGTTCAAGTCTCTCGAGCACGTAGCTCGATGGGATTTGGATTTTCTGAGGTGCAGCATCACTCTGAGCAGGCAGTAGAGCTGGAGTTTCTTTAACCGGGCAGCATATGGCATCTGTTTGAGCCCTTTGATCCTCTTGGTGAGGTACTTTTGGGGTCTTTCCAGTTGCTGCAGGTGTCTGGTAAGGTATATCCCAAAAGGGGCATTGTACTCAATTATGGGCCTGATGAGGGATGAGTAAAGAGGCACGATGACCTCCCCTGATCTAGATGTGAATCCCTTCATGATTAAGTGGGCTATATAAAATGTTTTTCTAACCACTTTGGCCACGTGGTTGTCAAATGAGAGATTGCTATCAACTTGGGTCCCCAGGTCCCTAATTACTTCTTCCGTACTTAATGGATTACCACCTATGTGGTAATTTGTGGGCACTGTTTTTGCCAAAGGGATGACTATACACTTTTTGGCGTTTAGCTTGAGGCCATGGCTCTGGCACCAGTTGTCTGTTTCTATGAGGCCCTTTTGGAGGATGCTTGTGTCGGCTGGAGAGTTGATTATGGCGCCCAGTTTGCAGTCATCTCCGAACTTGGTCAGCCACAGTCCTTCCATGTTGGCCTGTACCTCCGAGAAATATATACCGAACAAGAGAGGTCCCAGGACTGAGCCTTGTGGGACACCACTTGTAACTGGTTTGGAGTCTGACATAGCTCCAGCAATTCTAACCATGTGGGTTCTGTCCTTGAGCCAGTTTGCAACCCATCTAGTGACATAGGGGTTTATATTTAAGCTGGTGAACTTATCTAAAATGCCCGAGTGGGGTATTGTATCGAAGGCTTTTGCAAGGTCCAGGTAAGCTGTGTGGACCACCTTCCCCTCGTCAATGGCCTTGGTGAATGTTGCAAAGAAATCAACCAGGTTTAATAGGCAGGATCTGCCCTTAACAAAGCCGAACTGGGTAGGATCCAGTGTCTGTAGGTCCCCAATATCTTTATTTATGAGGTCCATGATGATCCTTTCCATAGCTTTGCAGACCAAGCTAGTCAGGTTTATGGAGCGATAGTTTCCAGGATCCGTTGAGGCACCACCTTTGTGGAGAGGGACCACTGTTGCTGTACGCCACTCTTTGGGTACATATCCTGTAGTAAGGCTGAGATTGAACAGTAGTTTTATGTTTGGGTTTAGTTCTTCTTAGAGTTCATGTAGGACGCAGCCCGGGACACCGTCTGGTCCCATTGATGCTGTGTTTTTTGCTTTGGAGAGGGCGGCTCTTACCTGAGCTTCTGAGATGTCATGGGGGCAGCACACTGCTGGGATAGATATTTGCCCTTTTGGTGGGGAGGGGGGGAGAAGTTTGTGCTGAACCTCTCAGCTAGGATGTTGGCAATGTCTGTGGGTTCGGTGTATTTTTTGTCATTTTGGACTAATTCTGAGCATATCTGGGAATCCCCACCCAGGTTCCTGACATAACTAAAGAAAGCCTTGTGATTATCCTTAGTGTCCTGTGCAATTCTTCTCTCTAAGCTGGCCTTAGACGATTTTATGAGTGCCCATAGTTTTTTGCTAATACTGATCAGAGATGCCTTCCCTTTTTGGGATTTTGCTCTATCATGTAGTAGCTTCCTCCTTCTATTGTATAGTTTGTTTATGGCTGGGGTCCACCAGACAGGACGTCTGCCTTTGGAGGATTGGGTCTTGGTTTTATTTGGGATTGCATGATCCATGCGTTCCTGAAGGTGTTCATAGAATGTGTTTATAAAGGATTCTGCGGTCTGGGCCGTATTTTCTACAGGCCCGGAGGTTTTCAAGGATTCCACCTCGGTTTTGAGGAGTGTGAAATTTGCTTTAGAGAAGTTTTTCACTGTGGTTTTCTGGGCAGAGGGTGGGGTCGGGATGTGAATATCCAGTGAGATTAGTTTATGGTCTGATCTTACCAGTGAGGGATACACTTCTGGTCTGGAGCATGGAGTCCCCATGTTGGTGATGATCAGGTCCAGTATGTTTTCCCCTCTTGTGGGAGTGGTAACAAGTTGTTCCATTGCATTTGAGTTTATAAATTCTAGGAACCTTTGGGCTAGGGTGTTGGAGCTAGAGTAATGCTCCCAGTCTATGTTTGGGTAGTTGAAGTCGCCCAATATAATGGTGTTTAGAGAGACCTTCATATTTTCCAGTGTTCTCAGGAAGGCCGAGTGGGGTTCCTGGGTTTGGGAGGGTGGTCTGTAGCAGGCTATAAACTGGAAGGCAGTTTTACCCACTGTTAGTTGCATATGGATAATCTCTGATGCCTCGTGCTGTGCCACCAATCTGGAGGTGTGGGTATCTTTGATGAATATTGATACTCCCCCTCCTTTTGTGGTTTGGTCCAAGTTTTGGGGCCGAAAAGCATGGTATGAGGTATAACCTGGTAGTGCTGGGATGCTCTCGGGAGCATTGAACCAGGTTTCTGTTACTGCAAAGATATCGACATTCTCCATGCTAAGGAGAGTTTCGAGTGTGTGCATTTTGAGGTTTAGACTTCTGGCATTGAGTAGCATTACTCTTAGTTTCTTATCCCTTGTGATACCTATGAAGGTGGGTTTGTCTTTTCAGCCTTGCCTAAAAAAGGCACTATGGGGGTGGCAAGAGTCTTTGCCAATATCCGAATGCCCAGGGGTGACAGGTGCAAGCCATCCCTAGCAAAGCATTGTGGCTTGTCGAGCATGTTATCCCAGGCTGACAGGCATTGGATCCCCTTTGAATGACACCAATACTTAAGCCAATTGTTGAAATTGATCATCTTGTCTTCATATTGTGGCATCATTCTTGGTGAGGGTAAGATGCTACTCAATGTCAGGGTCATACCGGCCTGGGCTACATGCTCAGAGAGCTCATCTATGTCTCTTTTCATGTAGTCCAGGGAGGTACGTCTCAGGTCATTCACACCAGCATGGACAATGACTGAGTCATATTTGTACTTGCCTTGGAGTGACCTGAGTGCTTGTGTTATGTGGCGGATCCTAACGCCCGACAGGCAGCTCACTGTGACCTTCTCCTTGTTCAGCCTGGAGAGCGGGACGTCAGTGTGCCTGACGATAGAGTCACCTATTACAAGTGTATCAGATGTGTTGTTTAGCCTTAAGAGCTGTGACTGTTCGGCACACTGGCTTTGTGAGCTATGTGTTGCACGTGTTTTGTTTTGGGGTAGCGGTTGCTTGGGTGTCTGCTTTGGAGGTCTCTGCTGCTTAGGCAGATTTTTATTTAGAGCCTCCGTGTATGTTTTTGTGTGTTTATGTGCTTGGTTTGCTGTCGTGGTAGATCTATGTGAGACTGGAATTGTAATGAGTGCGGTTTCCTTCTCCTCCTGACTGGTTACGCCAATACTGAGTTGAGAGAGCTTAGCCTCCAGTTTGGCTATATGGTTGCATCTCTCACATGTGTTGGAATTTGTTGGGAGGAGGAGAGAGTTGTCTGTGTACATGAGGCATTGCCTCAAGATTCCCAGATTCACCAGCTGGACCAGAGACGAGATTGACAGCTGACCTTTGGACATGCTAGAATAGTACTGGGAATTCCTTTATAATTGAAAAAAAGGGCCAATGGGGAACAAGGTACTCAAGGGGAGTTTGTGAGGGTGTAGTCCTTTTAATTTTTTAGTACTGACTTATATAATTGCTTTCATGAGCAAGTGCCAGGCTTTAGAGTAGGAATAGGGTGTTTATTATGAGAACTAGATCAGTTCTAAGGGAAAAAGTGAAGATCAGACTTTATGGAGCCGAGAATTGTTTAAACCCAATTAAGCGGCGCTGCCTGATGCTGCACTATGCGCAAAATCACGCAAAGCCGCGCTAAAGCAGGTTTTATACAGGGGGACTTGAAAGAGCTAGAAATTCGCCCAAAACGGCCAATAGACTACCAGATTCTTGTGCTGGGAACACTCCTCCAGGAATAGATAGGCTGCTCTAAGCTCCCCACTGCCACTGGTGAACAAAGAAGCCTCCCTTTATCCAAGAAAGGAAAGGGGCAACACAGGAACTTTCAAAAAGTCCAGAATACAGCAATGCCTGTATTTGGACTACTCTAGGTCAGGAAAGACGTGAACCAAGGATCATTTTTTTTTTTTTTTTTTTTTTTTTTTTTTTGCAACAAACAGCAGGAAAATGCAGTAAATATGTAACACAAGCTAGCGTGAAATATGTTTTATTACAATTCAAAACACAAAAAAAAGATGGCTGCTGTTAGGAAATGACATGATGTAGTGATAGTGACTCAGTAAGTTTCATTTCATATGTGTAACTGTGTCTTTAACTATGAACCTCAAAATACAGTCACTTAGAAATTTCTTGGGCGATTTCCAGATCTGCACCTTTCTAAAGCAATGACTCAAATTATATTAACTCATGGTAGTAGACATGTAACATCACTAATGTTTTACACCTCTGTTATGTACTCTGCTGAAAAGGGACAATGCTGCTCAATCAGTCAAACATGGAATAAATGAATGAATGAATGAATGAGTGAATGAATGAATGAATGGATGAATGAATGAATGAATGAATGAATGAATGAATGAATGAATGAGTAAATATATACATACATGGATTTCTGAAACATATCAGTTTGAGAAGACACATAACTTGGTTGAAAAAAGGCATGCTTATCACTCACAGCTACCATTTTGAAGCCAAAGTCACTGTGCTACTGACCCTGGTATCATCTTCTTGTCTTCATTCTCACACCTTTATAGATTTTTCAGTGGTGCTACAGCCTACCAACTCCTCTTGTAGAATGTAGAATTTATCCACCAGTCTCTTCATGATGGCCAAGACCCTTCTGCCCAGTCTGAATATTATATCTTTAATCTGATAGTTGCACTGCCCACTCAATCATTGTGGAAGTTGGGATTAGCCATGTGTAATTGTACATCCTGCGCCATGAACCCTGCCACATATAATATATTCAGAAATAAACACCCCGCCCACCTAAGACAGAAGACTGACAGTTGCTTACACATGCTTCACCAACACCTCATGAGTATAAATTTAACAAACCTACTTTATTCTGCTAATATGCCTTTCCTATAAAAACTCATTATTCTAACTCCACTCAAAACCCAGTGCCTAAATCCAGTCCAGTCCCACAGATAATCCACCTCTCTTCAATTCATCACCAAACAAATTTAGCGTTTTGGCAGGTTTTCCATCCCTTTTAACTTTCTGGTTTAAAAGCCTGTGTTTGTGTGGGTTTGCACTTGTTTAAGCTCTACAGATCCAGTTTTGGCATCCTGCAGACTACAAGAGCAACAGGTAGGAGAGAGAGAGATACTCTAAGTGCCTCCATTTTGATTTTTTTCATAATTTACTGTTGTCTGCATTTTTTTTTTGTCGTTTTTAATTTATCTGCATTTATTTAAACTGTATTTGCTTTAATATTGCTACACACTCAAGTGTGCTAGCTTGTACTGCATTTAAAGTGTTTTTGCTACTGTTTTAACTGCTTTTCTGCAAAAAAAAAAAAAAAAAAAACATTGTAAGCTTATTTCCCACCTTTCTTGTAACTAGTCTAGTCAGTTACAGACTTGCTGTATCTAGGACTGTTTTGTAAGATTCTGAGCCCCCCTCAGACCTTTCTGTGTTGGAGGCAAACCCTCTAACTTATCAGTGGGAGTGGTAAGCACTAGGTAGCCTATCAACCACAAGAGGAGTGGTTCTGGCCCAGAAATTGTAGTTTATTGGCCGTTTGGGAAGTTTTTCTATCTCTTTCAACTTTCTGGTCTAAATGCTCATGTTTACCTGGGTTTGCACTTGTTTAAGCTCCGCTGATCCAGTTTTGGTGTCCTGCAGACCAAAAAAGCAACAGGAAGGAGAAAAGAGATACTCTAAGTGCCTCCATTTAGATTTTTCATAATTTACTGCTCTTTGCACTTGTTTTTTGTCATTTTTTAATTTATCTGCATTCATTTAAACTGTATTTGCCTTAATATTGTTACACGCTCAAGTGTGCTAGCTTGTACTGCATTTAATGTGCTTTTGCTACTGTTCTGCAAAAAAAAAAAAAAAAAAAAAAGTTTCCCACCTTTCCTCTAACTAGTCTAGTCCAGATACAGATTTGATGTATTCAGGACTGTTCTGTAAGTTTCTGAGCCCCCCCCCAGACCTTTCTGTGCCAGAGTGAAGCCTTCTAGCTTAGCTGTGGGAGTGGTAAGTACAAGGTAGCCTATCTACCACAAGAGGAGTGGTTTCTGGTCCAGAAATTGTAGTTTATTGGCTGTTTGGGCATGTTTCCATCTCTTTCAACTTTATGGTCTAAAAGCCTGTGTTTGCGTACTATACCATGCAGCGGTGCTCAACTGAGGTAAACTATTATCTGCTCTTCAATTTTCCCCTTAGAACATGCTTGTTTGTTTACTTCTTGCATTTCAATTAGTGTAATCGGCTAGCACTTTAACAGGCTTTTGTAGCATTTATTGTAGCACAATCAGGTGCTATCAGCACTAGCTGTTCCTATGCAGTAACAGCACCAGTATTTATTAGTTATGACCACCCCTCCTGGTATGATTATAGGGCAATTTCCTGTGCTTTCTCCTGCTAACCTGGTGTACATGGGCATTCTGAGGCACTGTGGCAACATTCTAATGTACACAGACAATTGTCTCATCTTACCTCCCAACACTCATACCTATGAGAGATTCACTTATATCACCAAACTCGAAGAGTGCACACTCCAGCCAAGACTGGACTAGCTGGTCAAAGGGGGAAGGTCAACACCTGCAACTCACTACATAGAACACGCAGCCCTCCAAACCACCAACCATCACAACCCACATTTAGAAACACAGGCCATACACCCACCTTCATGGAGGATCTCAATAAAAATGTATCCAAACAACAGAGAACCCCGAGACAGAAACACACTCGATCACCCTAACACAATACCAACCCCAGAACACATACCTCACTACCGCAGTGTGCCCCTCAACCCAAGCCCTTAAGGCAAAACACTTTGCCCAATGTACTAATCATAGGAGACTCAATTGTGAGGCACACTGATGTCCCACTCACTAGGTTGAACAAGGAGAAGGTGACAGTCAGTAGTCTGTCAGGTGCCAGGATCCATCACATAACACATGCACTCAGATCACTCCACAACAAGTACAAATATGACTTAGTCATTGTCCATGTGGGTGTGAATGACCTGAGACATACCTCCCTAAACTTCATGAAAAGAGATGTTATGCACCTCTCTGATTATTTGGCCCAAGCAAGTATGACCCTAGCTTTGAGCAGTATTCTACCATCACTCAGAATGATACCACAATACGAGCAGAAATTGATTGACTTCAACAATTGGCTAAGTTTCTGGTGTCATTCTAAGGGGATCCAGTATCTGTCTGCCTGGAACAACATGATCAACAGACCTCAATGCTTTGCCAGAGACGGCCTGCATCTGTCACCCCTGGTATTCCGGCTACTGGCTAAGGCTCTTGCCAGCCCTATAGTACCTTTTTTAGGTAGTGTTCCAAAATTCAACCGTAACAGCTACAAACAAATGCAATCTGAGGGTCATGCTGCTCAATGCTAGATGTCTAAATTTCAAGATGCACTCACTTGAAGCTCTCCTTAAAATGGAGAATGTCGACATCGGTAATGGAGACCTGGTTTAAAGAGGCAGAATGCACCCCTGCACTCCCAGGCTATAACTCATTCCATACCTTTTGGCTTCAGAATACGGCCGGAAGCTCCAAAGGTGGTGGTGTCTCCATATTCTTAAAGGATACGCACACCTCTAGACTTTTAGCCCAGCATAATGCATCCGAGATACTTCAGGAACAACTAACACTGGGTAAGATGATGATACAAGTCACAGCCTGCTACAGAACCCCAAACATGTCCACAGATTCTCACTCCAACTTCCTAACCACCCTGGAGTCTATCAAGGTCCAGTGCAATGCTCTCATACTGGGTGACTTCAACTACCGTTCCATCAACTGGGAAAACTATTCAAGTACCAATGTATAGGCCCAATGCTTTCCAGAATTTATCAGTTCCAATGTCCTGGACCAGCTCATTCTGACTCCCACTAGAGGAACCAACATTCTCGACGTGGTTATCACCAACATCGGAGACCATTGCTCCACATCTATAGTCAATTCCACTCTGGTTAAATCTGACCGCAAACTGATCACCATGGAAATCTCAATCTCACCCCCCCCCCCCCGCTAAGGTGATCACCCTGAAAAACCTCTCTAAAGCCGACTGTGGACTCCTAAACACAGAGGTGGCTAACTTCTCGGCACCCATGCCAATGGGAAATAGCTGCATGACTGCCAAATCATACATCAATGCACTGTACAAGCATGTACACAAATATATGGACCTTGCATACCAAATAGAACTAAGATGCTCTCCTCCAAAAAAAAGAAGCCAATCTGGTAGCCCCCAGCTATCAGTGAACTCTACAACAGAAGGAAGAAACTATTGCAGAAAAAATGAAATCACAAGACTGGAAAACCTCCCTTATCAGTCTCAACAAAACACTGAGATCCCTTATCAAATCCTCTAAAGGCAGCTATGATGGCAGAATTGCAGCTGACACCAAAAACAACCACAAAGCCTTCTATAGCTATTTCAAAAACCTCAAAGGCAATACCCAGATTTGCTATGAGTTATTGCACAATGGCACCTCCTATACTGAGCCCACATATATAGCCAACATACTGGCCGACAGATTCAGTGCCATCTTTAGCACCCAGAGGGCCCTATCACAATACCAGAAGAAAGCCTGCTACCCACCATTTCTGAAGCACAGCTAAAAGCTGCATTGTCCAAAGCCAAGAATACAGTGTCCATGGGACCTGACAATATCCCTGGCTGCATTCTACATGAGATACAAAATGAACTGGCACCACATCTGTGTGCCCTGTTCAATCACAGCTTTACCTCAGGCTATGTGTCTAATGAATGGCGCACTGCTGCAGTCATCCTGCTCCATAAAGGGGGAGCAACTACAGCCCTTGGAAATATTGCCCCATTAACCTGACGAGTATGGTATGCAAAGCTATGGAGTGCATCATCATGGACCTGCTTAACAAAGATATAGGCAATCTCCAGACTCTTGACCTCACACAGTCTGGCTTTCTCAAGGGGAGATACTGCCAGCTGAACCTGGTTGACTGCTTTGAGGCAGTCACCAAGGCTGTGGATGAGGGTAAGGCAGTGTATACAGCCAACCTCGACCTGGCCAAGGCCTTTGATACCATTCCTCAATCAGGTATCATTGGTAAACTCACCAAACTAGGCATCAATCCTTACATCACTAGGTGGGTTGCAAATTGGCTCACAGACAGGACCCATGGAGTGAAAGTTGTGGATTCCAAGTCAGACTGTCGATCAGTCATGAGTGGAGTCCCACAGGGCTTGGTCCTGGACCCTCTTCTGTTTGGCATCTACTTCTTGGAAGTCCAGGCCAACACAGAAGGCTCTGGCTGACCACGTTCACTGATGATTGCAAGGTAGAAGTCATTATCAACTCCCCGGGCGATGCAGACATCCTACAAAAGGACCTCTCTGAGACCAGTGACTGGTGTCGGAACCATGGCCTGAAACTTAATACTAAAAAATGTGTTATCATCCCCTTTGGAAAAAACTCAATTCCCATGAATTACCACATTGATGGGAGTCAACTGAACACTGAAGGGGCCATAAGAGATCTGGGCACCTTCGACCACCACATTGCCACTGTCGTCAGAAAGTCCTTCTACTTGACACATCTTATAATCAAAGGTTTCGCATCCAGGAAGAAAGAGGTCATCATCCCTCTCTACTCATCACTGATTAGACCAGTCATCGAATATAACACCCCGTTTGGCATGTACCTGACCAGACACCTACAACAGCTGGTGAGGCCACAAAAGTACCTCACAAAAAGCATCCTAGGCCTTAAACACATGCCCTACATGGACAGACTCAAGAAAGTTCAGTTGTTCTCAGTCTCTTATCGTCTACGTAGAGGTGATCTCTGCTTGACTTACAAAGCCATGTCCATCCCAGCCCTACTTGAAATGCTACACCAAAAAGAAATCCCAATCCCCCCATGCCACACGCTTCAGAGATCACAACTTCATTACCACAATTAATAGAACATGCTGGAGGGACAGGTTCATCACTCAAAGACCGCCCATACTCTGGAATAAGCTTCTCATTCATGTCAAGCAGATCATCTCACTGGCCCTCTTTAAGAGAAATTTCAATGAATGGATGGGTAACAGAATGTTCACTCCAGGGATCATTCCATTTTTCCTACTGGATATGGACTATGTGAACTAACATAAGGTGGCATGGTGCCTGGGAAATTATTTTGGGCTAGGCTTGTAAAGGATCCAGGACCATTAGCCTAGTACACACCTATGAACCTATGAACTCTCATTCTGATATTTTGTGCATATGAAAATACATTTACATTGCATTTCTTATTTCTGTACTTCTCTAGATGTACTATAATATCATAGTTTATGTGCTGATATCTATATACATTTATAACTGCATATTCCTAAATGTAACACACATCTATTTTTATTTAACATAACTGTTGTCCTGTGTTTTTCTGTGTTCTGTAACTCAGAATGAAATTAGTCCACTTTGGATCAGCCCACTACCGCAATTAGCAAACCTAATTAAATAAATACTTTATTTTCTGGCTGTCCTCCCCAACCTGCCCCTGAATGCTTTCTGTGCTCATGTCCCCATGCAGTCCCCCTCATTCCATCCATCCATAGTAAAGAAGAGCAGTCAAACCACTCTTTTATGCCTTTATCCCACCTCACCATCCTTGTAACTTTCCTTTGCATCTTTTTCACTAATTTTATCTAAAAGCAATATCTTTAATAGTTTTAGGAGGATCAGCTGAAAATGTTACTTACATTTATGGGGGGGGCAGCATTTTGAGAGATGTGTCCATTTTTAAATTCCAGGTGTCCGAGTGGGGTAGCACTAAGGGCATGTGAGTACAAAATGAACTTTGCTTGCTACACCCATGCTCATGCACATTGAAAAGGTAGGAGAACTTTAAACAGTAGTCTAGATGTGACATGACCAGTAGCCTGTAGAGTGACATATTTCCTTTCGGTTCCTCAAATCAGGCTTTCTTTAGCTGTATCTCAACGTTTTGTTTGCAAACATTAGAGGCTTGTAAGTCTGGACTTGGTGATTAAGTGCTGCAGTGATTAGGACTGCCATATCTTTCCTTGTTTTTTTACTCCCCTGTCTGATTCTCATTACTGGAGTTTTACAAACCTACCTGTAAAACCTTGGATTTTGTGCGATAAAACCTTAGTTGCTACTTAGAGGCAGAACTGATCCTCTGTATGCTCTTTCCCCATATAATGTCATTCTTCCAGTTTAAGCATTTCCATTAATAAGTTGATGATTGTCTCTGTTTTCCTGGTGATATCTGAACCAAATTTTCCAAAGAGAACCTAGCCCAGGATGTAATTCCTATGAGACTCCATTAACCACCAGTCTTCTCTGCTGGTGCTGCACCCATCCTCAAGCTTAACTTTGATGCTGGGAAAATTGTTGTCTGTAGACACAGTGGCACAACAATGTGAATTATTTCTTTGATTATATGATTATGTTATAGGTTCATAGGTTCATAGGAGGTTACCAGGCTAATAGCACTAGGGCTTTTACAAACCTAGCCATGTAAAAATCCATGTGCCCTAAATGACCATAGTTAGATGTCCATTGTGAGTAGAATAATTCTATGATCAGCACTGACTACCCCTGTCCATGAGGGACATAGGTGCCATCCCAGGGGTGAATTTACAGTCACCCATCCAATTGTCAAGGTTGTGCTTAAATAGGGTCATTGAGGAGATCTGCTTCATGTGACATGGAGCTTATTCCAGAGGAGTGGCAATCTCTGGGAGATACATCTGTCTTTCCAGCATGTTCTGTTAATCTCACAGGCTAGAGTGAGTGACTCTTGTTCCATTTGATTTGCGGTTGTGCAGCATTCCCATTATGGCAGAGTCAGAGACTGCTCTGTAGGCCAGGCACAGGTCGCCTCTCAGCAGCCTGTATGATACAGAGTACAGTGACAGGCTTTCAGTCTTTTCATGTAACTCACATTTTGGATGCCCTAGATTGTCTTGGTTAAAACATTCTGTGGTCTCTCCAGTTGCTGCAGGTGTCTGGTGAGATACATACAGAAGAAAGCTTTGTACTCAGTTAGTGGTCTAAGAATGTTCGAGTACAGCAGAGTTATAACCTCCTTAGTCTTGGCTGTGATGCCCTTATTTATGGGATGTGCAATGTAGAAGGCTTTCCTACCTCTAAGCACACATAGTGATTGAAGTTTAGATAGCTATCAACCTGTGTTCCCAAGTCTCGCACCACTGGGTTTGAGCTTAGATGGGTACTATCTATATCATAATTAGCAGGGGCTACTTCTTTGCCAAAGAAGATAATGAGCCATTTTTTGCATTTAGTTTTAGTCCATGAATTTGGCACTAATCAATTGTCTGAGTCAGCAGCTTCTGTAATATAAATCAACAAATGCAAACAGACAAAGAACCAGCATGGCATAAAAATAAAAACGTTTAATAAAACAAAGATAAAAGTAAATGTTAGCTCTTTCATGTAGTACAATTATGCTTCATCAGACATACAAACCTCACTAAACATCACCTTATAAAAGATAATGCATTCACTCACATTTTACGGCCAATTAATGAGTAAATACTCTCAATTAAGGAAAACAAGTGTGTTTAAATCATCCGTTCCTCGTGTCTTTAAAATATGTTGAATCACAGAAAAGCCTGCAATAAATATTCATCATCATTAAAAAACATTATACCTATAAGAATATAACTTTAGACATTTAATATGTGGAAGTCATAAGGCATCCATCTAAGAGTCAACGATCCATGCTTGATGTTTTCTGAATTTAATATAGCCTTTATTTGTCATAAACTCAAAAAAGTGTTCAATATATTTCATAAACATTCCTTTGCTGAAGCAAAACAAGAGCGGTCAAATTCATTCATGGCGGGCCGTTTAAAACAAGAACAAAAACACAAACGTCAACATTAATATATAAAAACACTTCACACCACATAAACAAATATTCACAGCTTATATTGCCTAAAGAATTAAAATAACATAATCATATAAATATACCTCACTATTGTATAAACACAAATTTCCAATATATTTCACTTGCTTCTACTCTATAAAAGTCACAAAAGAATTCTCATTAAAAATTACTACTCCCAGTTGCTATAGGAACAGTATCGCTTGAGCGAACTATTGATCTGCATGGAGAGGCATCAAACTGTGCGTCATGAGTTATAACTAAATACATTCTACATAAATAAACCCCATTATTCATTGCAGACTCAAAAGTGTGTCCAAACATTTCAAGGATACAACTGCACTCAAGAATATATCCAAAGCGATCACATTAATTCAGACCAAACAATTTGAGACAAGCATAAAGACACAGGCATCAGCATTAATATAAACATGATGCTTCAGGACATATGAACTTTAAAAATAGTAGATCTGAATAGTTTTAAACCTTCATCTACTAGTAGTATTAGTGATGTAATTGTGGATTTGAAATTGTTTTGCTTTAATGTTATGTTGAAATATATTTTTTCTGATTTGGTTATAAAACGGCCATTTTTGACCTGAATTTCATCCCCATGTAGAAGCTTTTTTATGTGTATGTGAAAATCATTTATTTGAGCTGTATAACAATACATCTAGGAAGAGTAGTTTTTATAATTTCACACAAAATGAGTTTCGAGCTCTACAGGAATTACAGAAAGATGAACAAATTACAATTTTTCCATCTGATAAAAGTAGTGCAGTAGTAGTGCTTAACCATAAGGACTATGTTAATAAAATGTATGACATGTTATCTGATATGAGTATCTATAAAATGGTCTCTCTGATATACACCAATTAATTAATAATGTTCACTGTGAGTTATTTGACAGTGTTTCATGTAGATATATTAGTAAGGATTTGTATGATTTTTATTTAATAGAAAAGCCCATTGTACCAATAATCAAAGGCCTTCCAAAAATTCATAAGTCTTTGGTGGATCCCCCTACAGGCTTATTGTAACTGGCCAAGGATGGCTCACTGAGCCTATTTCTATTTACTTAGAAAAGATCTTGCATCCACTACTGTTGAAATCTTCCATTACTTTAAGCGAAACACATTTTTTGACTACTCTTTATGAAAAGTTGGAAAGAGTTCCTTTATGTGAGACAGATATTTTAGTCACAATGGATGTTTGTTCATTGTTCACATGTATTCCCAATGAAGCGAGTATTCAATATGTGGGATTTTCTAAGAAATAATAGTTATTTTGATAATGGATTTATTCAGACCCTCTGTATGTTAATGGAATTAGTATTAATGAAAAATGGATTTACATTTGACGGCAACTATTATATTCAGCTCTATGTGGTTGCCATGGGTACCCCATGTGTCACCTCATATGCTAACATTGTGATGTCAATGTCACACTGGGAAAACACGGTGATAATGACTAATGAAATATATAGGAAGCATATTTTACATTATGGAAGATTTGTGGATGACATATTTTGTATATAGCGTGGGTCGATGGAGGAACTATCCAAGTTTATTGAATTTTTAAACGGTAGTATGTCATTTTTAAAATTTACATCCCATGCATCTAGGAAAGAGATTGAGTTCCTGGATGTGAAATTGACTAGGTGTGGCACTCTTCTAAGCACTCAGATATTTAGAAAAAGCTGCAAATAAAACAGCTTCTTAATGAGGTTGAGCATGCACCCTAAATATGTTTTTACAAATGTTCTGAAGGGCCAAGATCTGCATCTTCCAGGCTTGCTAGTAATGATGATATACTAGATAAGCAGGTAAAGCTAGTGAAAGAGGAGTTTTTGAATAGGGGCTATACTGAGCATGAATGTGATAGTCAATTATGGGTAGCCCATATGGAAAGACATAGGAAAGGAGAGCCCTTTTTTCCTAGGGAGAACAGGGCAGATGGAAATAGATCTTGTGTACCTCACAAAAGGGAATGTAGATTGTGCCTTCCATTCTCTTCTAACCATAGAAGTATTATGGAGATAATACATAAGAATTGGCACATACTGGTAGTGGATGAAGGTTTAAGAGAAGTTGTAGGTCTCCATCCTAAGGTTTCTTTTAAGAATTTAAAATCTTTGAAAAGACGTTTATGTCATAGAACAGGTTTCTAGTCTAAGCATATTGTTTCACAGAGGGAAGGAACTTTTAGTTGTAGACATTGTAATTTTTGTAAGTTCTTGCAAATGAGAACACATTTACACATCTGATAACAGGCAAGGAGTATATATTTCATTATTATGTAGATTGCTCTACAATGAATGTTGTATATTTAACCCAGTGCAGCTATTGCTCTTTTTTCTATGTAGGTATGACTATTATAGCCTTGAGAGATAGAATTAGAGAGCATATTTACTATAGCAATATTAGGGATACCAGAGGTGCTCTAGGTAAGCACATTATAGAACAGGGTAAGGTACACAACTTCTTATTTATTAATCTCCAAGTTCTTTCACCACAGTGAGGTTGGGTAACAATAAGAATTCTCTGGAAAAAATAGAACAGAAATGGATAGTCTTGTTACAAACTGATAAAATAAAAGGACTTAATGGCGCTCTATCCCTCACCCTTTACTTGAGGGATAGGAAGCTTACTGTACATATTTAATTTGTTTGTTGAGTATTTACTTTTTTATATAACATATATATATATATATATATATATATATATATATATATATATTTTTTTTTTTTTTTTTTTTTTACTTTCTTAGTTCATTCTATTTATTTTTTTTTATTTTTCTTAGCTTTTATGTGCTGCCCTGGTGGTATTTTTGGTGGTTTCTGTTGTTTACACATTTACACTTATTTTTATATGTTCCTTGTTTATTGTTGCTGATTTATTATAATATTAGTTTTTTGATGCATGTTATTTAGATAGATTTTGTGTTTTCTGTTTATTGGTTTATATATATATTTTTTCTGTGTCATATTGTTATTAGTGCACTGTGTTTATAGTTTACAGTTTTGTTTTTTATGCAGATTAATAGCTACTCTAGTATAATTGCTTCTTTGGCAATGAGGAATTGCTGTCCCCAGTGAGAATTTTCTTGCAATTTTTTTTCACAAGATTTAGAGAGTAGTAGGAAGTGGAATACATTGAAATCATGGCGTTCATACTATATTAAAGTATATTTATATGATCATGTTTTTGATCTACTAGGTATTATAATTTATGAATATAATATCTGAGATGATTCTTGGGTCAGATCTGCTATTTTTAAAGTTCATATGTCCTGAAGCATCATGTTTATATTAATGCTGATGCCTGTGTCTTTATGCTTGTCTCAAATTGTTTGGTCTGAATCAATGTGATCGCTTTGGATATATTCTTGAGTGCAGCTGTATCTTTGAAATGTTTGGACACACTTTTGAGTTTGCGATGAATAATGAGTTTTATTTATGTAGAATGTATTTTGTTATAACCATGAAGCACAGTTTGATGCCTCTCTGTGCAGACCAATAGTTCGCCCCAGCGATACTGTTTCTATAGCAAGAAGGAGTTGTTTTTAACGAGAATTCTTTTGCGACTTTTAGAGAGTAGTAGGAAGTGAACTATATTGGAAATATGAGTTTATACAATAGTGAGGTATCTTTATATGATAATGCTCTTTTGATTCTTTAGGCAATATAAGCTATGAACATTTGTTTATATGCTGTGAAGCGTTTCTAATATATTAATGTTGACCCTTGTGTTTTTGTGCTTATTTTAAACTGCCCGCCATGAATGAGTTTGACCGCTCTTGTTATGTTTGAGCAAAGGAATGTTTATGAAATATATTGAATCATTTTTGAGTTTATGACAAATAAAGGCTATATTAAATGCAGAAAGCATCAAGCAAGAATTGTTGGCTCTTAGATGGATGCCTTATGACTTGCATGTTTTAAATGCCTAAAGTTATATTCCTATAAGTATAATGTTTTTTAATGATGATGAATATTTATTGCAGACTTTTCTGTGATTCAATGTATTTAAAGACAACAGGAATGGATGATTTAAAAACACTCATTTTGCTTAATTGAGAGTATTTACTCATGAATTGGCCGTAAAATGTGATTGGATGCATTGCCTTTTATAAGATGATGTTTTGTAAGGTCTGTATGTATGATGAAGAGTAGGTGTACAACGTGAAAGAGCTTACATTTACTTTTATCTTTGTTTTATTAAAAGTTTTTATTTTTATGCCATGCTGGTCCTTTGTATGTCTGTGTTTGTTGATTTACTACTTTGGAACCAGGACTGGACTTTATCTGGTGCAGGGGTTTTGCTTTATCTATCCTTCTGAGATATGTTTACATCATTGGGAGACTCAGTGATTGCAGCCAGTTTGCAATTACCTGCAAACTTGGTAAGCCACAGTCTATCTACTTTTGCCTGGACCTCAGAGAAGTAGATTCCAAACAGTAGAGGGCCAAGCACAGATCATTGTGGTACCTCACTAGTAACTAGCCTAGTGGAGGAGGTGGACTCCTCAACTTTGACATTGTGCATTCTGTCGCTGAGCCAGTTGGCTACCTATCTAGTGACATATGGGTTAATCCCCAGCTGGGAAAGTTTCTCAATGATCTCTATGAAGGGATTGTGTCAAAAGCCTTGGTTAAATCAAGATAGGTGGTATATACTGCTATGCCCTCATCCAAGGCTTTGGTGTCATTCTGAAAGAAGCCTACCAGATTTAATAAGCAAGATCTACCCTTGACAAAACCAAACTGAGTTGGGTAAAGAGTTTGAAGGTCACCTGTGTCTTTCTTGTTAAAGTCCATGATGATTCTTTCCATGGCCTTGCATATAAGGCTTGTTAGGCTTATGGGTCGAAAGTTTCCTGGGTCAGTTGATGGACCCCCTTTGTGCAAGGAGATTACTGTTTCTGTTCTCCACTCTGGTGGAGTAAAGCCAGTTTTAGATTGTTTAGTAAGCAACCCAGGATGTTATCTGGTCTCATAGAGGCTGTATCTTTGGTCTTGAAGAGTGCTTATATGACTGTTTTTTGGAGATACTTGGTAGTGGACTGGTGTCAGAAATGCTTTAGAGTATGGCTAGTGGGGATAGGGGGGTGAAGTTCTTGCCAAATCTGTCAGCTAGCAGGTTGGCAATTTCCTCAGGCTCAGTGTGAGTGAGTCCACTATAGGTTCGGCACACAGGTGGGCATTCCCTTTTAAGTTTCAGACATAGCTAAAGAATGCCTTATGGTTGTTTTTAACTAGAGATGCTAATTTAGTCTCATAACTAGACTTAGAGGACTTTACAAGATGTCTTGATTTGCTTGTTCAAGCTGTGGAGGGTATTCTTCTGTTGAGGAAGTTATCTCTTGTTCTTAGATATCAGTTTCTTTCTTTTGTTATATATTTTATTTATACTTGTAGTCCACCAGAGTGGCTTGCTTTTTTGGGAGGACCTGGTTTTAGTCTTGTAAGGTACAGCTGAGTCAATACATTTATTTAAGTGGCTATAAAGGGCATTTGTGTACTCTTGTGCATAGGAGTCATTGTTGGTTCTATTAGCAAGGTCTGTGAAACATTTTATACCATCAGTTAGTAGGCTATAGTTTGCTTTAGAGAAATTTTTAATTTTTTTTTCTCTGTTGGGGTGTCAGGTCTGATCTTCATTTCAAATGGTGGCTTTGAAATTGCACATCCCTCTTGTAAATTTGTATTTGGATACTCCTTCTGGGCCCATCTCATTTGTTCACTCAACTGAGTGCAGTGAGGACATATTCTGATTTCAGGCACTCCTACTTTGTACAAAGAGAGCATTTGGGAAGAAAAAAAAATGTTCTAAGTTTGTTTCCTGCCTTTCCTGTAAGTACTCTAGTCCACATACAGATTTGCTCTATCCAGGACTATTTGTAAGCTTCTGAGCCCCCAAACCTTTCTGTGCTGGAGAGAAGCCTTCTAGCTTAATTTTGTTTCTTAGAACTAGCCAGTTTTTTAGTTTCAGCACTCAAAGCTGTTTCATTGAGCTTAGCACTTGTTCAGAACTCATTGTAAGCACTAAATAAGCAACAAATTACTACACCCCTCAACTTTCCTCACTTGTATAGAGGAAAGCAATTTTTAGTACTTAATAAATAAGCACCTATCCAGGCATGTCTAAGGGTCAACTCACAGTGTTTTCTCCTGTCTACCTCATGAATCTGGGCATCTTGGGGCAATGCAGCAATTGCCTCATGTACACAGATAACCCTCTCCTCCTACCACTCAACACTACAACCTGTGAGAGATGCACTTATATAGCCAAACTGGAAGCAAAGCTCTCTTCACCCAAGACTGGACTAGACAGTCAAGAGGAGAAGGTGCACCACACCACACTCATCAAATAATCCCTCAAAACCTATACCACCAAAACACACACACATAGAAACACAAAACATACACCTACATTTGCAGAGGCTCTCAATAAAATCCTGCCCAAGCAACAGGGATCTACAAAGCAGAAATGCAAGCAAGCTCCACCCCCCCAACACAAACCAAATGACACATAGGCCACAATCTCAGTGTGCCACTCAACCACATCCCATAAGGCATAACAACATACCCAACACTCTATTCATAGGTAACTCTATAGTCAGGCACACTGATGTTCCACTCACCAGGCTAAACAAGGAGAAAATTACTGTCAGCTGCCTGTCTGGTGCCAGGATCCGCCACATAACACACGCACTTAGGTCACTCCACAACAAGTACAAATATGACTCTGTCATTGTCCATGTTGGTGTGAATTACCTGAGACGTACCTCCCTGGACTACATGAAAAGAGACATGGAGGTGCTCTCCAATTTTGTAGTCCAGGCAGGTATGACCCTAGCCCTGAGTAGCTTTGCCAGAGATGGTCTGCACCTGTCGCCCTTGGGATTCCGGATACTGGATAAGGCTCTAGCCACCCCTATAGTGCTTTGTTTAGGCAAAGTTCAAATGCCAAATGCACCACTCTAACAGGTACAAGCAAGCAAAATCTGAGGATAATGCTATTCAATGCTAGAAGTCTAAACCTCAAAATGCACTCACTCGAGGCATTCCTTAAAATGGAGAACATTGACATCTGTGCAGTGACAGAGACCTGGTTCAAAGTTCCAGCGAGCACTCCTGCATTACCAGGCTATAATTCATACCACACCTTTGGGTCACCTAACCCGGACCGAAGCACTAAAGGCAGAGGCATGTCCATATTCATTAAGGATATCCACACCTCCAGGCTAGTTGCACAGCATAATGCATCTGAGATTATCCATGTGCAACTAACTCTGGGCAAGACTGCAATCCAAATCGTAGCTTGCTACAGACCCCCCCACCATGGCCCAGGATTCCCACTCCTCATTTCTTGATACACTGGAAAATATTAGGGTACAATCTAACACCCTAATAATGGGTGATTTCAACTACCCCACCATTAACTGGGAAAACTACTCATGCACCAACTCTTTTGCTCAAAGTTTTCTGGAATTCACAAATTCCAATGCCATGGATCAACTTATTCACACCCCCACCAGGGGCAGCAATATCCTAGACCTGGTCATTACCAACATGGGTGACCAGTGTTCCACACCAGAGGTCAATTCCTTGTTGGTCAGATCTTACCACAAGCTAATCACCATAGACATCCACATCCTGCCCCCCCCCCTCCCCAATTAGGGAAACCAACGTAAAAAACTTCTCCAAAGCCAACTTCACGCTTCTTAAGACAGAAGTGGCAAACTTCATGACACCCATGCAGACGGACAATAGAGGTACAGCTGCTGAATCCTACACAAATGCACTTTATAAGCACTTACATGAGTACATGGATCGTGCTATCCCTAACAGAACCACGATGCTATTCTCCAAAAAAAGGAAGCCAATCTGGTGGTCCTCTGTCATAAGCAAACTCTACAACAGAAGAAAGAAACTGTTGCAAAAAAGAGTAAAATCCCATGACTGGAGGAGCTCCCTGGTCAGAATCAGTAAAAAGCTGAGATCCCTCATAAAATCCTACAAAGCTAATTACGAAAACAAAATTGCCACTGACTATAAAGACAACCAGAAAACATTCTATAGCTATGTCAAGAATCTCAATGACAACACTCAGATCTGCTCTGAGTTACAGCACAATGGCATTAAATATACAGAACCAACTGATATTGCCAACATCTTGGCAGAGAGATTCAGTGCTAAGTTTACCCTCGTTTCACCTCCTAGAGGGACCATCTCTATACCAGAAGAATGCAAAGTTCCTGTAATCACGGCTGCACAGGTAAAAAACAAACTCTCCAAAGCCAAGAACACAACATTCATGGCACCTGACAATGTCCCAGGCTGCATTCTACACGAACTACAGAATGAAATGGCACCCCACCTAAGTACCATGTTGAATCATAGCCTCACCATAGCTTTGTGCTCACTAAATAGCGTACCGCAACGGTTATTCCACTCCACTATGGGGGAGCCACGACAAACCCTGGGAACTACCATCCCATTAGCCTGATGAGCCTGGTCTGCAAGGCCATGGAACATATCATCATGGAACTCATAAACAAAGACATTGGTTATCTCCAAACTTGGGATCCCAACCTGTTTAGGTTTGTAAAAGGCAGATTATGTCTCCTAAACCTGATAGACTTCTTTGAAGCAGTCACCAAAGCCATAGATGAGGGTAAGGTGGTTCACACAGCCTATCTAGGTCTCACCAAGGCTTTCAACATTATCCCCCACTCTGGAATTATAGATAAACTCATTAAACTAGGTATAAGTCCCTATGTCACAAGATGGGTTGCCAACTGGCTCATGGACAGAACCCACACTGTGAAAGTAGCAGACTCACAATCCAACTTCAGACCAGTGGCAAGTGGAGAACCACAGGGTTCAGTCCTGGGTTCTCTCCTGTTTGGTATCTGCTTCTCTGAAGTACAGGCTAACACAGAAGGTCTTTGGCTAATGAAGTTTGCAGATGACTGCAAACTGGGAGCCATAATCGAAACTCCTAATGATATGGACATCCTACAAAAGAGCCTCACTGAGACAGATGCCTTGTGTCAAAGCCATGGCCTAAAGCTCAATGCCAAAAAGTGCATTGTCATCCCCTTTGGTAAAAACTCTGTACCCATGAACTACTTAACACTGAAAGTGTGATAAGAGAATTTGGGGCACAGGTGGACAGTAGTCTCTCCTTTGATAAACACATCGCCACAGTGGTCAGGAAATCCTTCTACATGGCACACCTCATCACTAAAGGTTTCTCATCCAGAAAAAAAGAGGTAACTGTTCCCCTCTACTCATCACTCATTAGATCCATTATAGAGTACAGCGCTCCTTTTGGTATGTACCTCACAAAACATCTACAACAACTGGAGAGGCCACAGAAATACCTCACAAAGAGCATTACTGACCTCAAACAGATGCCCTACGCAGACCGTCTCAAAAAACTCCAGCTTTACTCCATCGCATATCGCCTACTCAGAGGCGATCTCTGCCTAACATACAAAGCTATGTCAAACCCAAAGCTGTTGGACATGCTCCAATTAAAGAAAACCCAGTCCCTCCAAGCTACAAGCTGTAGGGACCTAAACCTTGTCACCACAATAAACAGAACATGCTGGAGGGATAGATTCCTGTCCCACAGAATTCCCATACTCTGGAACAGACTACCTATCTATGTCAAACAGAGTTCCTCATTAGCACTCTTCAAGAAAAATCTTGATGATTGGATGGGAAATAGGAAATTCACCCTGTGGATCACTTCTGTGGCTCTGTTCGACAGGGGCACAGGAAAATAATTTTCTTGAGTGGCGAAAGCCAGTGTACCTTTTTGGCTAGGCTTATATAGGCCCTATGGCCAATAGCCTAGTTCCTACCTATGAATCTATGAACCTAAATAATACTGATTTATGGTCTGACCTTACCAAGAAGTGCAACACACAGGGGGTAAGGCAGTGACTCCCCCATGCTGATGAGCATTAGGTCTAGGACATCTGAGCCCCTTGTGGGGTCCAGACCAACTGTTCCAAGGCATTTTAATTAATGAAATCCAGGAACCTCAGAGTAGTGGTGTCTGTGCTTGTAAAAGTCTTCCAATTGATGGATGGATAGTTGAAATCTTCCATGACCAAGGTGTTTGGGTGTATACTGAGTGACTCTAGCAAGTTCGGGTAGGTGGTGTGCTTCTCCTAGTTCATGGTGGGGGACATGTAGCTAGCAATGATGTGGTAGGGTATTTTGCCTATAGTTATTTGGACCTGAAGTAGCTCAAGAGAGTCATACTGTTTTACCAGCTCTTTGCTGGGAATATGCGCTATCAAGAATAAATGGACTCAGTTGTAGTGTCATTGTATTCATGGCAGTAAGAGTAACTCAGAAAGATGTTACTGTGTGTGTGTGTGTGTGTGTGTGTGTGTGTGTGTGTGTGTGTGTGTGTGTGTGTGCGTGTGTGTGTGCATGTGTGTGCATGTGTGTGCATGTGTGTGTGTGCGTGTGTGTGTGTGTGTGTGTGTGTGTGTGTGTGTGTGTGTGTGTGTGTGTGTGTGTGTGTGTGTGTGTGTGTGTGTGTGTGTGTGTGTGTGTGTGTGTGTGTGCATGTGTGTGTGCATGTGTGTGCATGTGTGCGTGTGTGTGTGTGTGTGTGTGTGTGTGTGTGTGTGTGTGTGTGTGTGTGTGTGTGTGTGTGTGTATGAGGGGTGGGTGTACCCATATTTCACAGTAAGTGGGTGGGACAAACGGAAACAACTTTCTTCTGAAAGAAACACATACATCCTACAGAGTGTCCTCATTAAGACCAACGACTGGTATCAGAACCATGGCCTTAAGCTCAATGCGAAAAAAAATATGTCATCATCTCCTTTGGGAAGAACCCGGTTCCCATGAATTACCACATTGATGGTAGTCCACTAAATGCTGAAGGCTTTATAAGAGATCTGGGAACACAGGTTGACAGCAACCTCTCTTTTGATCACCACATTGCCACTGTGGTCAGAAAGTATTTCTATGTTGTACATCTCATTACTAAGGGTTTTGCATCCAGGAAGAAAGAGGTCACTGTCTCCCTCTACTCTTCCCTCATTAGGCCAGTCATCGAGTACAATGCCCCATTTGACATGTACCTCACTAGACACCTGCAACAACTGGAGAGGCCACAAAAGTACCTCACAAAGAGGATCCTAGGCCTTAAACACTTGTCCTATATGGACAGACTCAAAAAAATCCAACTATTCTCTGCCTCATATTGCCTACTTAGAGGTGATCTCTGCTTGACTTACAAAGCCATGTCTGACCCCGCTGTGTTAGAAATGATACATCTACAGAAATCCCAATCACTCCGCACTATACTCTCCTGAGACCTCAACCTGATTACCACAATTAACAGAACATGCTGGTGGGACAGGTTTATAACCCAGAGACTGCCCATGCTATGGAACAGACTTCCTATACATATCAAGCAGAGTACCTCACTGATCATCTTCAAGAGAAATCTTGATGAGTGAATGGGAAACAGAAAATTCACCATGGGGATAAATCCAGTGGCTCAACTCGACAGAGGCACTGGGAACTAAGGTTGGGTGGCATGATGCCAGGGTAATCCTATGGCTAGGCTTGTAAAGGCCCCAAGGCCATTAGTCTAGTGCACACCGATGAACCAATGTTGTGTGTTTCGGATTTTCCCAGTTAGGGGTCGCCACAGCAGAACTCTGGTCTGCTAATGATTGGCAGTAGATTTTTATGTGCCAAGTTGCCAGCCCTGATGCACAACCTTCAATGAAGTACGCCCATTCACGCATGTCTCCACACAGAAGACGCTCTAGCTGGGAAATGAACAGGACAACGTCTTACTGTGAGGTGACAACGCTACCGCAGCACCATCACCGATGAACCTATGAAAATATCCATAAATAGTTTACAAATAAGCATACCCTACCTGTATAAATTTACTGTACTGCATGACTTTACAGAAAATACTTTGTTTCATTTATCTTTTCTCTGTTCCCCATTTTTGAAATGTGATTTGTTCCTGGAATATAATTTCTAAGTCCTTCTGCATTTCTTTAGTGGAATTCTTTAGTGGCATCTTTGTCTTCTAATATTACGCAAGCATGCACAGCTTGTCAACTGTAGTCTGCTCTGACATCAGACACTTCACTGAAACTGCTGTTGAGCAAGCCAAACAGGTTTTTCTGGTGTCTTTTTATTGAGGAGGGTCAGTTTTCTGTTACCATGAAGAAACATTTGAAATAAGAGCAATGGACTATAGTTAAAAGTTTTTATTTAGACATGTTTTTAAAGAGCTTTTAATAATAACACATACTCAACATTATATACTATTATATGCATTTCAAAAGTGGGAAATTTATCATTGCTTTTTAAAGTAGATTTTAGTTTTGGGTATATGTACGATAGTTTTCAGTTGAAAACTGTAAAGTGGAGTTTCAAAGCAATTCAGAATTGTAACTATCAATGCCTTATCAATACCAGCCTGAAGGCTGTACTATCTACCCCCCTCCCCTTCTCCAGAAAGGCTAGGCCAATGAGCCTCATGTTAAATGTAAGGGTAGCCTTCCACTAAATGCAGACTATGTTTGAAGATGATAATGCATTACACTGCTTAATGTGAAAGATCATCTTATTCCAGAGATGAGGGAGGTGCTACATAGTGAATCCATCTTTCTGTCGCATTTTATTTATCTACCATTGGAGATTTAGGTTCTGGTATTTGCTTAGTTATTAAACTTGCACAGATATACAAGATCAAGTCAATAGGGTCTGTAATGGCATGATAGATGATGCTCTGATCACTCCTCATGAGCCTATAAGGTAGTGAGTAAAGTGAATGAGATTCTAACATTTCTTGATAGCTCAGGGTCTTTCAGCCTGAAATCATCTTAGTTGGTAACCTCTGGGTTTTTTCTATTTATTTGATGTGTCTAGTGAGGTCCATTCAGAAGGAGGTACCACAAACATTGGTTTAATCAGTGCTAAATATAAGGAAGAATTATCTGGATAATATAATACTATTGGCTACCACATGTGCTAATTAGTAGGATTTTTGGACTACAGTTACTGCATACTGATCAAAGGAGAGAACTGTCAGCTCAGGTTTCCAGGCCTCTGACTATTTTTTTGTTTAGTAGATGTGTATTGGTAATACTACATGCTAAGGATAGGGGCTGTTTGCCAAATTAAATTGTATTACACTTTTTCACATACAATTTGATCCCATTCTCAGTACACCAGGTATTAATTAGGGTAGGTTCTTTCTGAAGAATAACCGTATCACATGGGATCTTGACAAAAACACCTAGCTTGCAGACACCTGCAAACTTAATTCATAACCTCCAATGGAGCTCTGGAAGTTTGTGCTGTAACTTGCATTGACTTGAGCCTAAGCTGTTTGATAAAATCAAATTATGTCCTCACGTTTCAAACAAATGCTAATATTTCTGGAACCATAGGGGTTACAAAAGTGTAAATGTCAAACACCTCAGTACACACTATTTTTATAATGGTAGTATTCTTTAAGTTTTAGGTCTTAAACATGATTTTATAAGTTACCATAAACACAGTAACTACTAAGATTGCAATATTTTGTAAACGCCTTATAATATATCAGCAACCATCCAAATTACACACATACTGTCAATGGTGTTTTTGTTCAGTTAGTCAAGAGCTTTCATATAAGGGTAAGCAGTTCTGTTTGCTCCATTTGGTTATTGAGAATTTTAGAGAAATATGACATTTTTTGACATGCAAATAAATATTAAATGAAAAACAATTATTATATTTTTACTCACAGTATACAGATGTAAACTTTAGGAGGAAATCTTTCGATAACTTGTATGCAGCATAGTTTGGAATTATTTATGTAAATATGAATAGGCAGTATTAGACACCTACAGAATTCAACTAGTGGATTTTCCACACAGAAAGTTGTTTATTGTGTAGCGAAATAGGTATGGTTTTGATTAAATAAATGTCCTTTATTCTTTTACATGATCACTGAGTTTATTACTCTCTTCAAGTGCTGCAATTTGGTGTGGTTTATATATCTATCTATATACATATACATAGATAGATAGATAGATAGATAGATAGATAGATAGATAGATAGATAGATAGATAGGTAGATAGATAGAGATATATATAGACAGAGAGAGATGGATTGATAATATATATATATATATATATATATATATATATATATATATATATATATATAGATAGATATATATAAAGAGAGAGAGATATGTAGATATACATCTATCTATACAGATGGATAGATTTATATATGTGTGTATGATTGTGTGTATGTATACTTGTGTGTGTTTAGGTTTTTCTGTGATGGAACAGAATTCCTTTCAGAACTGATTACCTGCCTTCTATCCACTGCTTGAGAGGCATACCTCTCAACTGTACAGAATTTTGCAGAATGTCCAGATTTTTGCCTCATATTTTTGGTCCGTTTCTCATAAAATTGTGGTTTTCTGGAAAATTAGTGGCAAGTCATTAAAGATTTAAGTTACAAAATAATGACAAGACATTTAAATTTCAGACTTCAAACCCTTCAGAAAATTCATGCTAATGGAAAACCTGTTATTCTATCAATTTTCAAAGTTTGTAAGAGTAATATTTAAAAAGTTTCCCTATTTTTGGGCCATTATCCCACTTTTATTTATGGCTTTGTCAAGATTTCTTGCTCTAAGAAGTTGAGAGGTATGTTGCCAGGATAGGCTGCTACTTCTCTATGACTGTGAATAGGATAAAGTTGACATCATAGAATGAATAAGCGATTCTGATTATATATTTACATATTTATCTGTTGTTTGCTTATTTCTTTGCTGGGTAGGTCACATATACATGACCCTTCAGAGCTAATTCCTGGGCCATAAGACAGAAACAAAACAATTAATAATATACAATTCTCAAATGAACATTAATCAGTATATGCATGAAAAACAGATGTACAATTTGGAGGATGATACAGTAAGAGTAAACTGGTATGCTCATACACAGTAAAGGTAACTTGAAGTAATACCAATTGTTTTAGTTAGGAGGGATAATAATAATAATAAAGAATAAAGCAAAATGCTGAACTGGTAAGAAGTAGAAAACAAATAAGTGGCTACAGCGAGATAAAGAGCTTCCCCAGGCAAAAAGGGTCAGTGGGTGCAACTGTAAGATTTTTCAGTGTTTTGTTTTATATACAAATGCAAGGTGGTTCCCCATGGGAAAGACTGAACACTAGAGCTAGATTGAAAAATGGACCTTTTTTTTTTGCTCCTCAACCTAATATTTATAGTCACCAGATCTGAAAACAGCACCGGATGCCATCAAATGAGCCAGTCACAGGATCAAACAATATAAAGCTTTAACATTGTTAATGATATACTTGGAGTCAAGCAAAGCACTGCAAATGGAAAGGGATACAAAATGTAGGATACTAATAAAACAGTTTTACCAAGCTGTGTCCAGTCCACATCACATGTGGGATAAATGGCTGAAATAAAATTAACCCTCAAATCTAAAACATTAGTAGATAAGACCAAAATTTAATTCTCAACAGCAACACATTATCTCATTATCGTGGTTAGTCAAATCTGTGGGGATAGTATTCTGTGTTGGTGGGGCAAGTTTATTAAAAGATCTTTTGCAATTGCTTAGGGTAAGATGTGTTATGAACAGTTAATGTCTTAGCAAAGGGAGGGAAGTACCATTCTCTGAGAACTTGAAAGTAAATGTATTTAGCAGATAGAAGGCTCTGAGATCCACTTGTAGCCGTGTAGCCTTTTGTATTCAGAGAGTTTGGCAAAATTATGAATGTAAGAATCTTATCTTCAGTCATCTGTAGCAAGATGTTTTGTTCCGGGAGTGCAGCAATGATGGAGAGAGAGTATTCAGTATTATCCTGTAGAGAGCTATAAGCTGTTATCAGACATTCTTATTAATTTCTTTTTTGATGTGGCTATGGAAGGATAGTGGGTAATCAATCAATCCAACTAGACATTTGTGTTCTTTACAATATGGAATTGATGTGTTTGTAGGGTCAACAATATAAGGAGTAAGGATGCCAACAAATCTTTTGGCAGTGCTTAGTACCATGATAGTGGGCTTGAGGGTGTGAAAATACAATTTTTTCCCATGTAACTAGTTCCAAATTATAAAGAAATCACATCGCTGTGATATTGTCTGCATAGTTATGTATAACAAAATGAGTAAAGATCACAACCCAGTGAAATACTGTAAATACATTTGCTTGTTTTAAGAAGAGAGATTGAATGAGTAAAAGAACTGCAGTTGCAAAGCATATAGTGACATGAATGAAGCAGCAGAAAAGATAATTCTGAATTTCAAACTGTGAAGCAACGTATACCAATTAAATTTAAGTTCCCAGATTGATGTGGAGAGGAAGAACAGTTATCTTGCTATGTAAACTGTACTTCATCATTTCACATTTTGTTTCTTTGTTGGATTTTACTGAAAGTCATCAATACTGTATCTATATCATAAAACAGGTCATGGTGGGAAAAATGGTCCTTGGCTCGAAACTATACTTACAATTATTAAAAAAGTGAAGCGTAGTTTTAGAAGGAAAGTACAGAATGAACACCAGGATAATTTGTGGCATTTTGAGAAAGCTAGCAGGGCAAGTAATAAACTGACTAGTGGAGTAATGTTTGAACCTTGAAGGACAACTGTTAAGGTGCTAGTTATTTTAATAAAGTTTAATAATAATTAAGACTTGATTTTAGCTATAATGCTCAAAAAACAGATGTACCTTGTTGTTAGGCAAAATATAACAAGCCTTGCATAGCAACAGAGAAATTGTTGCTAGGCTCGAAAATGAAAAGGAATAAGATGACCCAAGAGACAGAGCTTTAAGGGTTTTATTTGCCTTGCCCAAGCCTGAAAGCCATTGTGTAAAGATCAGACCACAAGGAACCGAACAGCATATAAAGTATTTTGTTTACTTATTGACTGAGATTTTTAACTAAGATTTTTAATTTATATTTTCAACTGAGACTTTTGGTATTAGTATTTCAAGGACAAAGATACAAGTGCTATAAAACAGGACCAAACAAACAGCTACGGACTTCTAGATTACGTCCACAACTTCTAGTAAAATTAAAACAGTTTTCAGGTTTGGAAAAGGCAAATATAACTCCTAAAGCTCCATCTCTAGGGTCATCTTATTCCTTTTTGATTTTAGTTATAAAGTTCCAGTTAGTGTGCTATAGATTTTATGCATGTATCTTCAATGTGCGATGGATTAAAAAGTAATGCTACCAACACATGTAAGTGAAAATGATGTGCTCAACTTAACAGACATAAGCTTTAGTCTTATAAGTGAGAAGACATAGCATGCTGATCTACTTAATTAACGGCAATGTGCCATAAGGTACAGCTTAAGAATCTCCTCATAATCTGTACAAGTTGTGTAGGTGTTATCTTTGTGAAAGTTAACATATACTTGTGTCTGTGTGCGCGTCTGTGTGTGCGCGTGTATGTGTGTGTGTGTGTGTGTGTGTGTGTGTGTGTGTGTGTGTGTGTGTGTATGTGTGGTTGTCTGTGTTCTTGCCACCAATGACTAATGGTTTAGTAGAGATGTATATCAAGCTTCTGCCAAAAGAAAAGTCCAAATGATCGCTAGAATGCTGTTTCTGTGACAGAATCCATGGTGAGGCACCGCCCTCTGCTGGACATCAAGGGATCTAGGACTCTTCTACTGGCTTATTTCCAAATTGGTTACTAAGACCTCAATGTTGGACAAAGGCCTGCATAGGAAAGCCTCTGCTCAGCCTAAATTTTAGTCATTGAATCCTTGACCTGGGAATAGACAGTGAACAACACCTGCATATCTCCCCCACCAAAAAAAACTCTGATTTATTTTTTGAACCTATTGCATTGTCCAGACTCTCAGCTCTTCTAAAGTATCAACTAGTAATCACTAAATGCAGACTAATGAATTAGCACATAACAGTAAATACTGAAAAATTAGTCTCCCAAAAGCAAAGTAATGTCAAAAGGATAAAGGAATGCATTTAATGTTAAAGGAATGTATGTGAGCAATCATCTTCTTCATAACTTTGCATCTCATATATCATATTTATGTTGTGCAAATGCAGTTGCTGTCTGTTGCTCTTGTTCTATTCAACTTGTTTTCCCTTTATTTTAAAAACATAGATATTTGCTTTGTTATGCTTTCCATAATAATCACAAATTCAGAATTCTGTGCAGTTCTAGTGATCAAATGCTTTCTTTTCTGTACATTGTGAACATGTATAAAATTGTTGTGTACATCCCAATGATTAGTTTTGTAATACAAATGGTAGAAAAGTTTAGTTTTACTAGTAGAATAGAAATGCTGAGGGAAGATGCTCATATTCCATCCAAGAATTAGCAATACAATAGTAAAGTGACCAGTGCCAGGTTTCTTATCTGTATTTGGATAGTTCATAAAAAGAAAGTACTGATTTGAAAAAAGCAACATGAATACACTTGTTAGTAGTTATTTAAAATAATTTGATGAGACTAGGCTAGATGTTTGGTTTTATTGTGTATATTTCCAGTGACGTTTGATGCAGGATGATTGTTATACTGTAATTATGATTACTGTATTGCTCACTGGAATTGATTGGATTCCCATTCATATAACAGAGCTTGCAGGTGCTATGTTTTCCTAATGTAATCATGTTATTGCGGGTGACCATTTAATTATTATGCCCTTATCTTTGTTCAGTGCAAGTTACTGCTTGCATCGTGCATACTGCATGGGTACAGACTTGGTAGTCTGAAATCCATGACTGTATTAACAATGATAGTGCTGTAGCTGTAGTCACATAAGCAGCAGCTGGGCATTACACAGCATAAGTGATTAAAACCGTAATGTGCAGTACTCTCTGTTACATACTAGATGCACAACAGCAGTGCCAAAACAGGCAGTAGGTAATAAATAGCACTTAACAAGGCTTGCTAATGCATTTGCCATATTTGCTTTGATATGAATATAGAATTAGTTTTCTTTGTTTAATTTTCTGTTCTGTGGCAAAGAGGGATAAGGTCCTGACTGCAACCTGAACAATTTGATTTCAAATTGCAGCTCAGGTGCTAGAAGAACTGTGTGTGTGTGTGTGTGGGGGGCATGCACATTTATTTGCATATCCGTGTAAGGTGGAAATGATTCAGTGGCTCACAGGTGGACCTATTGCTCCAGACTAGAGGCATAAGTCCTTTGTCCAATGCAGGCTTCTGATTAAAGAGGAATGTGGGCCTGGTAATCCAAGCTAGTGATGATGGGCTTTGAGGGGTCCATGTGTGGGATTGTTCATCCTCCTGTTCAAGGATATATGCAGGTGTTGCAGTGATGCAATTGCTCATGCCACTATTAGGAGAGAGGTTAGAAAATACAGAAACTAGTCTCAAGGCTGCCAGAGTGACAGCTGTGAGTTGGCTATCACTTATCCAATAGTGGCATGAATGGACTCTGGTAGCCTCTGACCTCCTGGGGAATGACTGGCATCGGAGCTTCTACCCTGGGGGAATGAGTGGACATCCAGTGTTGTGGCTCCATTACTAGCTGTTGCAAAGATACAGATAAGATATTTAGAAAAAAATGTTTTATCTGTTAATTTTTTTTATCTACCCTTCCAGAAGACAACATATTCCAAGCTGTTCATTGTCATCTGTATAGAAAGCAACATTTTTAGCAGCATGTACATTGATATTGGCAAGCAGTTCTGACCATATTTATTATGAAGGTAAACAATAATACAAGTAGAAGCACTATTCAGATCGGTTCTACTTTAAATCTTGTGCTTGGAAATCTCTATTTGTGGCTAATTTTGTATTACTGGTAATTTTGTGTAGCAAATGCTGTTAAATGTTTTTTATGGGCTGCCACTACACCAGGCTAATTCCTACTATTCCCAGCCCCACTGGGCTTGGCTTTACTCTTTACTCTTAACCCCACCCACATTCATATGCACTCCCATCATCATCATCATCATCATCATCATCATCAGTCCTCTTTTTTCCTGCAGATATCTTCAGCATAACTCCCCCAACTATTAATAGTGAACAGGTTCTCCATGCACTCTTCAAAGCCAAGAACACTGCATCTGTGTGCCCAGAAAATATGCTTCCATAATCACATGAAACATAACTTATCAGGACCAAAAGAATCCCTATTTAATCATGGCTTCCAGACAGTGTTCATATCAAGTAAATTGTGGCCTGCATCTATCATCCCTCTGTGCAAGGACGGGCAATTTATGGAACTGAATAACTACAGACCCATAAGACAGACTAGTCTCATATGCAAAGCCATCAGAAGACTTATAAACAATGACATAGGAAACATTCAGACAGTGAACCCAACCCAGTTTGGTTTCATTAAAGGTAGGTCATGCCTACTTAACCTGGAGGACTTTTTTGATAAGGTCTCCAAAGCAATGGATGATGACAAAACCAGTGCATACTTGCCTGTCTTGACCTGGACAAAGTTTTTGATGCAATACCCAACTCAGGCATTGTAGACAAACTTGCAAAATTAGCTATAAACTACTATAACACCCACTGGATATCCAGCTGTCTCAAAAATAAGACCCAAGAAGTTAAGATATGGAAGTCTACCTCTACAAAAAGGCCAGTCACTAGCAGAGGTCCTCAAGGCTCGATGCTGAGACTACTCCTTTTTGGCATCTACTTCTCTGAAGTCAAGGACTTCATCAAGGGCCTCTGGCTGACCAAGTTTCCAGACAATTGGAAACTAGCCACAGTCATAGAATCTCCTTAGACACAAATGCCATCCAAGAAGGCCTGACCCAGACCAAAAACTGGAGTGAGAGCCACAGTCTAAAACTCAATGGCAAGAAATGCTTAATAGTATCTTTTGGGAAGTTGGCTACTCCTGAAACCACCATATTGATAATAGTCTCCTAAATGTAGAACTTGTAGTCAGGGATTTTTGAATGCATGTAGACACTAACAAGTCTTTTGACCATCACGTATCTATGACAGTAAGGAAATCATTCTGTATTGTGCAGTAATAAATAAGGATATCAAATCTAGGTCCAAGGATGTTATTGTCCCTCTGTACTTATTGTTTCACTGTACTCAGCCCTCATCAGACTAATCACTGAGTGCAACCCCCCCCCCCCCATGTATCTGACCTGGCACATGCAACAGCTGGAGTGTCCACAGAGGTTCTTCACAAAAAGAATCCAGGTTGTAAACAACATGTCCTTCACAGACAGCTACACCTGCCTTACAAAGCATCCTCTGATTCCACTCCGATTGATATATTGCACATCCGCAAAACAAATCTCATCAAAATTACCTGATCTAGGGACCTGAACCTCATCTTCTACATAAGTAGGACATGTTGGAGGGAAAGGTATGCATCTTAGACACTACCCCTTCTCTGGAAAAGGCTTCTCATCCATGTGAAGCAGAGTTATTCCATAACCCAACTCAGTTGTAAATTGGACCAGTGAACAGGAATCAGGAATTTACCCTGGTCTGACATATGTGTTTCTATTAGACAGAAGCAACCCATAAATGCTTGACCATCCATGCCCAAGCTTACATATACTCCTTAAAACAACCCTAGGGTATCAAAGCATGTCTGATACATTTTGGAAGCATGGCTTGACTTAAAATGGCCCCCTGGAGTTGTTAGCCAAGTAATCACCTTTGAACCTACAGGCCTCACCCAATCTCTTGACTTACAGCAACCCTCCTATCACTGACATCAGTCTTAGAGTCTCACCCTATCTACAGAATGTCCAATCTCATCTCCCTGCTGTTATAGATAATCTCCTCTTACTGCATTTGGTCTTGTGCTTTTACTTAAGACACTGAATTACTAATATCATCTCACCTGTACTGTACTTAGTCTCTGCCTGACTCTAATATGATCCTATTATCATTAGGGAACAGATAATTAATTCTCTCTCTAAGACCAAGAATACTGCATCAATGGGCCCAGATAATATCCCAAGATGCCTTCTAAATAAATAGCATAAAACATGACCTATCAGGGCCTCTGGAATTACTATTCAACTGTAGCCTCCAAACAGGCTTTGTGCCTCATGAATGGAAAAAGGCAACAGTCATCCCTCTGCACAAAGAGGGGCCATGTACACACCCTGGAAACTACAGACCCATAAGTCTAACTAGTCTTATATGTAAAGCCAAGGAAAGAATTATCATGGAAATGATCAATAAAGATATTGTAAACCTCCAGACACTGAACCCAACCCAACTGGGTTTCATCAAGGGCAGATCATGTCTACTCAACCTGGTGGACTTCTTTGAGAAGGTAACCAAAGCAATGGATGAGGGAAAAATAGTTCACACTGCCTATCTTGACCTGGCTAAGGCATTTGACACAATACCTCATGCAGACATTGTTGACAAACTCAAGAGGTAAGGTACAAACGGGTCTATATCATGTTGTCGAACTTTTAAATGTTCAAACACCATATGGTTGACACCATATCTTTGAACTTTAAAAGTTTGAAAATGTGATATAAAAAAAAAACACAAAAAACTTACCTGAAGGCTGTAAGTGTGGGGGGGGGGGGCAAGCCCACCTGCATCCCATACCCCTCACTACTTAAATATGCCAGCTCCGAGATCACACTACATTGCAAGAAAGGGAAAGCTTTCCTTAAGGCGATCTCCATTGAAACATTCAAAGTTTTACAAGTTCAAAAATATGGTTTTGACCATATGACGTTCGAACTTGTAAAAGTTCGACTACGTGAATCGGACCAGGTACAAACTAATATGTCACCCGGTGGATAGCCAACTGGCTGATAGACAGGACCCAGGAAATTAAAATTGGGGAGTCCACCTCTACAAAGTGGGCAGTCACAAGTGGAGTCCCTCAGGGATCAATCCTTGGACAGCTCATTTTTGACATTTACTTCTCTGAAGTCAAGGCCAATGTCAGTGGTCTCTGGCTGACTAAATGTGCAGATGATTGCAAATTAGGAGCTGCTTTTGAATCCCACACTGACACAGATGTTCTCCAAGAGGGGCTGACACAGAAAAACAACTGGTATCAGAGCCATGGACTAAAACTAAATGCCAAGAAGTGCACAGTAGTATCCTTTGGGAAGTCATCCACCCCTGGTAACTATCATATTGACAACACACCCCTTAGAGTTGACCCAGTAGTCATGGACTTAAGGACGCACATTGTTAGTAATCTAGCCTTTGACCATCATGTGTCTACAGTAGTGAGGAAAGCATTCTGTGTTGCACAACTTTAAATAAAGGTATGGCATCTAAGCCCAAGGAAGTCATTGTTCCACTGTATTCAGCATTCATCAGACCTATCATTGAGTACAATGCCCCCTTTGGTATGTACCTAATCAGGCATATCCAACAATTATAACATCCACAGAGGTTCCTCACTAAAAGAATACAGGGCATATGTAAAATGTCTTATGCAGATCGTGTCAAGACCCTATCCCTGTATTATGTCTCCTACAGGCTTTTGAGGAGAGATCTATGCCTGGCATACAGGGCATTGTCAGTCTCCACTCTGATGGACCTCCTGCATATCCACAAAACAAACAGCACCAGAATTACCCATTCTAAAGACTTAAGCCTTGCCTGTGATATAAATAGGACCTGATGGAGAGGCAGGTATGTATCTCAAAGACTACCCCATCTATGGAACAGGCTCATCATCCATGTCAAGCAGAGTTCATTCATAACCCAATTCAAGTGTAACTTGGACAAGTGGATGGGGAACAGGAATTTCATCCCTGGTTTGGCACCTATGTCTCTAATGTACACAGCCAACTTGTAAATGTTTCATCTCCCAGGCTCCTGGTTGCAAATGTTTCATTTCCCAGACCCCGACTTACACTTATCAAGGGTATCAGAACTTATCAGAGATTTGGGATGCATGGCTAGGCTTAAAACGGCCCTTGTGGTAGTTAGCCTAGTAAACACCTATGAACATATAAACACTATTGATTCTTCACTACCCTTCATGCTCACTATTCTACCACAAAGCCTAGAGTGATAGCAAAGACTTACGGATTCCCTAACTTCGCTCATCTAGGAACCATTCCTTCTTCATTCCCTTCAGCTTTTGGTAGCCGGTAAACAGTGGTGTAGGGAGTAGCATTGCTACATTACAGTGAGATTCACAGATTCAGTTCTCAGCTGGGATGCCTTCAAATGTGCAGACTCTGCATGCCTTCTCTCTGATTGGGATTTCTTTGGATGTTCCAACTTTTTTCCACATTCCAAAGACATAGTTAGATTGGCACATTAAAATTGTCTGTAGACGGGCAGAATGTTTTTACATGATACAGAAGAAATGCCTGGCAATCTACTTTTCTTCTCTTCTTTCCTAGTAATCTCTATGTATGTTGGTGGGTGTTCGTAGGTTTAGTCTACAAGCTTGATGCTAGTCAACAGCATTGGATTGACGGACAGATGGATGGATGGATGGATGGATGAATGGATGGATGGATGCTTGGATGGATGGTATACATTCTTCTTTTTTTATTATTTTAAAATTGCTCTTAACAACCTAGGGATTAGCTTTTTTAGTGTCAGTGTAGGCTCAATACTCCCCACTTCTCCCCTTCATAAAGCCTTTGTTGGCAAAAGGTCTCTCCACTATCTTCATAGTGATACTGTAGGTGCAGGCTAAGGTGACAGCACAAGCTCACCACTTCCCTGTCCTCCTCCTCCTCTTACAAGCATTGATGAGAGCCAATAGTGGCAGCTAAGAATCACCACTCCACTATCCTCCTCTTCTTAGAACCATTGTCGACAGCCAATGGTGGCAGGTTAGGCTCACCACATCCCCTTCCTCCTCATAGAAGCTAGGGGACGGTCTATGGTGGCAGCTAAGGCTCACCTCTCCCCCCTCCTTTTCTTAGGGCCTTTTATGACAGCCTATTGTGGCAGCTTAGGCTTATCCCTTTCTCCTCTCTTTACCTCCTCTTACAACCATTGGTGACAGAGTATGGAACAGCTGAGACTCACCTCACCCCCTCTTCTCCACTTACAATTATTGGTGACAGTCAGTGGTGACAAGTCAAGCATACCACTCCCCTCTTTTCCACCTCTCAGAACCATTGAGGATAGCCTAGTGTGACAGCTTAGAATCACCACTCATATCTACACCTCTTTTTACAGCCTTTGGTGATAGCCTATCTGCCTCTCCAGCTGCACCCCTTGTGGCAACCACCCATCTTCTAATTTATTTACTATATACCTTGTTTGTTCACCACCTGACTGTAGTAGCATTTGCCTCAGTGCACCCATTATTCACTTATTCAGATAAGCACCTTATTATCCTGTTACAATGGTTGTAAGAGAAGGACTTTTTCAATGTGACTCTTTCATGTCTCTGAATCTCATTTTAACTGACTCATGCCCATAAAAATGCTTCTGTGTTTTCTGAGTTTTTTATCATTCTACTGATTTAAATGATCTTTTTATTCAATTTTGCAGCACACTTGCAGGTCAAGGCTAAAAATTGCCTATAAGTATTATTCAATATGACTTCAAAATAAACTTTTGCATGAGTCTAGAACATCCAGTTAGCAACTGTGCAATTAAATTCCAGTTTTGTACATTTGAAGCTAAATTTTACATTTGATTTTCCATGGTAGGAAGTCACCTATACTGTAAAGCAGTGAGGATCACCTTTGCAACCCCTGTAACTATATGATCATGTCTGAGGTCATGGCACATTACTGAATGGTGAACTCCCTCTGCCACAAAGACTGTGTGCTTCAGCTAATGGCATATTATCATACGGGCGGTCATTTCTCTTTATAGGCAAATTATATAACTGAAACATGGGCTAGTAGAAGGCCACAAAGTCAAGGATCCAGTAAGTCCATCCATTACTGTTGAGTCACATCCAGCTCCTGTAGGCACACAAGGAGGGCATTCAGATTCTGCACAGAAAGTGCAGCAGCCAAGAATCAGACAACCTCTAGCTATTAGGAAACAATGCTACTCACCTATATTTCAAACTATATTTCTCTTTATAGGCAAATTATATAACTGAAACATGGGCTAGTAGAAGGCCACAAAGTCAAGGATCCAGTAAGTCCATCCATTACTGTTGAGTCACATCCAGCTCCTGTAGGCACACAAGGAGGGCATTCAGATTCTGCACAGAAAGTGCAGCAGCCAAGAATCAGACAACCTCTAGCTATTAGGAAACAATGCTACTCACCGTGCAACCGTACTGACCTTAGAACCAATAACTACTGCTCAGCAAAATAAAATGCTGCTTTAAGCTCCACGGTGGTGCAGCAGTTAGCATTGTCGCCTCACAGCAAGAGGTTCTCTGGTTTGATCCTCAGCTGGGGTGCCTTCTGTGTGGTGTGTGCATGTCCACCCTGTGGTCATGTGGGTTTCCTCCGGGTGCTCTGGTTTCCTCCCACATTCCAAAGACATGCTGTAGGTGGATTGGACACACTAAATTGGCCCTAGATGTGTGTGTGTGTGTGTGTGTGTGTGTGTGTGTGTGTGTGTGTGTGTGTGTGTGTGTGTGTGTGTGTGTGTGTGTGTGCCTTCCATGGAAAGTTGGGTGCCGGGCTGGCAACAAGACACTGTAAAAACTCTACTGCCAATCATGAGCGGACAGGTGATCTGCTGTGACAACCCCTGACTGGGAAAAGCCGAAAGAAGAACAATTTGAATTCACCACTGAAGCTAATGGGTTGAAGAAGAAAGATGTAACTATAAACTTGAAGGATCTAGGGTCATTTATTTACTTCCTAACAATGCTGTCACACTGAGTGTAATGCTCATTTTGGGGGAGTTCAGTGGGGTGTTAAAATCAGCCTAAAGTTGATTGTTAGTAGTGCAGTTTCCTGTAATACATTTTGTCTATTGCAGTAACTGAAGTTTACATTTGTTTATGTGTTTTAGTTTAGTCCACATATTAATGATCTTTTTATGTACAAACAGATATTTTTGTTGGGTAGTTTGATCTGGCATCCTTCTTGAGGAACACTGACACAGCTTTTCTATTGCCTGTCAGCGATGACTCTTTCTCTAAGGTGCAACAACCTGAGAATAATAAAGAAAGCTATGGGAGATTTAGCATCCCCCACCTGACGGGGAGTGGAACCTGTGTGTGTTTTCTTTCTGCTTTTTAGTGTGTTCCTTATTGTTTTAGTTGATTGCAATGTGATATGCTTAGGAACTTGTGTTACAACGATTTGTGCATTTGCATTATCAGTTATGAGCAGCTGTAACTAACTGTAATACATGCACTGGTGTTCTGAAGACTAACAGCAGATGTGTAAAAATCCCCTCAGAAAATAACACAGCTGGCAATGCACACAGAAAAAAAACAGTGGGCAGGAAAATGGATAACAGCATTTACTATTGGGCAAAGCTCCTCTCAGCACCTGTGAAAGGGGCATGTGTTCCCAGTTTCCCCTTAGTACAGCCATCTGTTAGGCTTTTCCACATCAAGGGAAGACAAAGAACCCACTTACAGGCTTCAGCATCAGTTATATTTTTGGTTGAAGTATAGTTTTGGTGAGGTTACATTTTAAACACCAGTATAAAAATGGGCAACACTGCAGTGCTGATGATTTCTAAACATAGCAATTTGCCATAGCAAGTTACTTTTTGAAAGTCATTATTGTCATTCTAAAGTAAATTGCAGCTCCATTTTTGAAGTAAACTATGGCTATATTTAAGTTGCATCAGTCTAGGTTACAGATCAATCGAAATATTAAAAACAGAGCAATCTTCTGTGCTTCAGCTTCTGATAACCAGGCCACCTTTAGAAAAATGATGAGTCTGCCCTGATTACTGCAGGCTCAGAAAGACAAGACAAACACTGGATCATGCTCAAGGCAAAAAGTGCAGTGAGTATGTCAAAAGGTAACTGTTGTTGGATTTGTCTTAAGTAAGGCATGTGAAACTGCCTCTGTGATTATCATTTAATAGATTAATGGATAACAAGACTTTTCTATGTGATGCCACATCAAGTTTCTCAACTGATGTGCTTTTATCTTAAAAGCATAATGTGTTTATGTCACTTACATGTTTAACAAAAAAGAAAAAGAAATGAAGTATATATATTCCCTTCTGTATAAAGTCTGCAAATGCTGTTGTTCAATGGGTACTCCAGTTTCCTCCGCATCTTAAAAAACATGCAGTATGTGGATTGATGGTGCTTAATCGATCATAGATCTGTGTATGTATGTGTGCTAGTGTGTGTGTGTGTGTGTGTGTGTGTGTGTGTGTGTATGTGTGTGTGTGTGTGTGTGTGTGTGTGTGTGTGTGTGTGTGTGTGTGTATCTGTGTGTGTGTGTGTGTGAGCTAGTGTGTGTGTGTGTGTGTGTGTGTGTGTGTGTGTGTGTGTGTGTGTGTGTGTGTGTGTGTGTGTGTGTGTGTGTGTGTGTGTGTGTGTGTGTGTGTGTGTGTGCGTGTGTGTGTGTGTGTGTGTGTGTGTATGTATGTGTGCTAGAGTGTGTGTCTGTGTGTGTGTGTGTGTGTGTGTGTGTGTGTGTGTGTGTGTGTGTGTGTGTGTGTGTGTGTGTGTGTGTGTGTGTGTGTGTGTGTGTGTGTGTGTGCGCGTGTGTGTGTCTGTGTGTGTCTGTGTGTGTATGTGCACGTGCACGCGTATCTGTGTGATATGAACGGACCAGCTATCTACTGCTAGTCCATACTTGCCCATTAAACTATGTGGATTGTTGCCGCTATTCTTGGGGTGTCTGTAGCAGTCAGATGTGAATCAACAGCACCGGATGGATGATATATTAACACTTAACTACTAAATTATATAACTTGACAAGAGGCCACATAATAGCCACGGGTTTTATGCAGGTGTGTTTCCTACCATTTCCCCAGGTACTTCTATTTATTTATTTAACTTTGTTTACTGGGAAAGTCTGACTGGGTCAAAAGTGGGTACTTTTGCTCCCTTGCTTGTTGCTCATGGTCAAGCCTTCCCCAAGTAGACTCTGCCCATTCATTCCCCCACACTAGGAAATTATCCTATTGCCATGCAGGGGCAAAAGTCACCTGGTGGGACCATGTTACACATGTAGCTAATGCTCATCCCCTCAATGACATCATGGTAATGGGAGCGTTTTGTATAGCTTAACCCTCTGCTATGGCCAGGGGATGTGATACCTGTATCACTAGTGGGACCCACAATACCCCCCCCCCCCATACCAAGTGGTGGCTTGGTAAGCCGAAAGCCCATCCCTCAAGATGTACAAGATGATGATGTCCCTCCTTTATGTGGTTGTGGCTATATGGATCTTACTCTGCCCTGTCCCCTCCCCCACGATAAGTATGAAAGCCTCCCTTGTTAGCTCTATTAGGTGCCTGAACTACTAATTAAATATGGGTCACCTGGGCCATTGTTAAAACTCTATCCCTCTGTGTCACCAGAGCTGGCAATTTCATATAGTGTAAGAGTATGACTTTTAAGTGAATGAATGACATACAAATGCAACCTGAAATAGACTGTCTATACACATAAGACATGGTTGCTATGTCGGAAAAGGATGTAAACTGTTTCAATTTTACATCTCATAATAAACTTAAAAGCTTTGGTCCACTGCTTCTGACACAAGATATCCCATTCAAGGATGGAGCTAAAAATTTTGGAATTGCACACCAGCTCCTTGATGGTAGCTTCAGTGTAGCCTTACTTTAGACAGTGCCTATGCCTGGATAGCATACCTTTTTCTTAAAAAAAAAACAAAAAAAAAAAACACAACAGTTCAACAAACTCTATAACTTAATAAAAATAAAAGAGTTGCAAGCATGTACATATTTTAAATTGAATTCTATCAGGGCTCACTGCATAAAATCAAATAAAATAAAATGAAACAAGTAACTAATTCTAGTAAAGTGAATGCCATGACACACATGGCACATTCCTAACTAATTCCCTGCACTCAACTAGAGGTTTATAGATAGTTAAATCGGCAAACTACTTTGCAAAAACTCTATCTCACTAAATTGGAACAAACTTCTTCTCCATATTAGATCTAACCTTTCCTTTTCCTATTTTAAAAAGGAGCTTAAATTCCATCTAGTAAACTTGAGATTATGCTGTTGATTTGACCACACATAGTCTTAGTCTGTCCTACTGTATAACCTGTTGCATCTCCTAACTTTCTTTCTCTGTTAGTAACTTCTGCTTAAACTAACATCCTAAACCCTCAGCTCTACAACTATAGGCCTACTATAGCCCCCTCCTTTCTCTCCCCCTCCCATTCTTTACACTATTTATCTTTTTTCACCCCATTTCCTATCAATGTCTGTACATTTTCTTTCTTTTAAACAACCATTATCTTTTTGTTTTTACTCTTATATATAGTAAATTTAGACCACTGCTATTAGTGCAACCCATAATGTTCATAATTTTTCTTTTGTTTTTCTGTTTATAATTAATTTCATATTTGCATTGTTATTTTTAATAGTTTTTGTCCTGTATGTTTATCTTTGCTTATGTTTGCTGGGGCTCTTTCCCCTTGGCTCTCCACTGAAAATGGGTTGCTTACTATCAATGCAATGCAAATAGTTCATAACCTTTTCTTTTTTACAATTATTTTGTATTATGATTATTTAATATTTGTATATTATCACTTTATCTTTACTTATGCTTGCTGGGGGTTTCCCCTCTGGTCTCCACTGAAAATGGGTTTGATTGCAAACTCAGTTGGACTAACCCAGTTAACAAATGTGAAATAAATAAATAAAATAAATAAATAAAATAAAAGGCATGCAGTCCAGGAGACAACTGAGGAGCCTAGGCCAATTTATCAATTAGCTCAGAGAAAATCTGGTTAAGTGACTTGCTCAAGGCCAGACAGTCGGCAAATAAAAGCTGAGAAAATTAATCTCTACCGCAGGATGCAGTTCATTAACCTTAATTCTCTATGCTAACTGCATGAAAAAAAAAAATAATCCAAGCATTTGGTAGTGGGAATTAAACCTACAGTCATTTGACTAGGTAATACTGCAGGTGAATGTGCTATCTGTTGAGCCACTAACACTGACAAAAGCTCGAGATCTGCACTGGTTTAGTCTGCTAATAAAGTGACCTGAAAGAAAAGGGTGAAGTTGATGCCTTATTGCACTCACTTGCTGTGTGGTGGAACAAAGGTCAGTATTTAGTGCCATGCCACTGTGGAAGAGCATATCAGTGAATGTCAATCATAATTTAGAAGTGAAGAATTGTGAAGCTGTCACATTTAAATAGAATAACCAGATTATGGGAAAGTAAGGCATACAGTATGCCAGCTATCATTCTTTCTAAATGTTTGTTTATGGTTGAGTGATATCACAATAAATGGGTACAAAACTCCTTAGCACCCTGGCATTGATGTCACTGTTGCAGATAAATTAGATGTATACTGTCCGGATATACTCACTTATTTTTTTGGTATGTTCTCCATAGTGTTCTCCATGGTACCTGCACAATGTTTTCATCATGCACACCCCACTAGCTTATTCATTTCCCAGTTGTGAGAAGTCGGTATCCCTGAACTGGAGAAGAGCCCTCTGTCCCATTTGTTCCTATCCAGGGGCCTGACCCCTGGAGACAAGTGCTGGGAATTAAAGAGTGGGGCAGTTTCCCATTTCTGTAGAAATTTCCACTCAGTCCTTCTTAACTCTACTTTGAAGGCAGCTGTCAGGCTCTTAATGACTGTTCATGCAGGGATTGATGTCTGTGCTCCCTCCCTCATTATCCCTCACTCAGAGCAACACATAAGCTAGTTAACAGCAAGAACCTGCCATGGTGACTTCTATAAATGACTGTTCATCACCTGGAAGGTGATGCTAATGTGATAGGCTAGGCTGCCTCTCTCCTTCCAGGATGAGTGTTATAGTCTTGGCCACTCACACCCACCCACCCACGCCTACCTGGCCCCTACAGCACCAGTGCCATTAATTGAACACAGATATTCTGGACTGCTGTTAGATCTTCATCCCTGTACACTATGTGGCTAGAGCAAGGACAGGGATGAAGATCTTACAGCACCAGTGCCATTAATTGAACACAGATATTCTGGACTGCTGTTAGATCTTCATCCCTGTACACTATGTGGCTAGAGCAAGGACAGTGGCTAGCAAACAGAGACTGTAGTTAATGTTTTCTAGTGACTTGATCTTATCAGCTCACATGTATCGTATATATATATATATTACATGGGCACAGATGGTAACCCATACAAGGGATAAACAACAAAGAGTTAGCTGGGTTTATATTATAATTGGGAAGGAAACTGGGTGATAGGAAAGTCAGAAGGGGGGAACAGCAAGCAGGGGAAAACACAAAAGGACAAAGTTAAGGGAAGAGCTGTATGGGGGTTTGGAAAGGAAGGTATTTCTTGGTACTCTTTTTTGAGAAGAAAGACTTATCAGCTGGTGCAGTGGGCAATGCCAATGTGTGGTTACTGTCTCACTGCTGCCTGGTCCATGGTTGATCCTGCAGAAAAAATGAAAAAAATGGAGACAGACAAAACAAAAATGTAACAATGTGATGCCCCTGCACTGGCCCAGGAATCAAGGAGCCTCAATCCTCACCACCAGTGAGGAACGTGCACATTGGGAGGATGACAAGTACACACACAGTAAGGTACAATTTCCATTAAGAGCACATAGAGATCACAGACAGTCTGGGGCTGGTTCCACCCTCCCTCTCCAGATCCCAGTAATTTCCAACTGGAACAGCTATAGGATTAAGATCTCAGCCGAGTGGTCAAAAAACCTCCAGCACCCTCTCTGTCCAACCAGTACTTTGTACCCCTGCCCACGTAGCTGACACGCACACACACACACACACACACACACACACACACACACACACACACACACACACACACACACACACACACACACACACACTTTGAGATTTGATTTCTGTACAAACACACAGACACTCCTGGGGAAGGCTAGCATAGGTTTACTAGCTATGCCCCCTTCTGCATTTACTAGCTATGCCCCCTTCTGAAGTACCAGCTGCCACCAACCACCACTTATCAGCTGCTATAAGGTCCTTACAAAGAGTGACCGATCTTACTGTCTAATGTTTCTATTATCCAAATGGTAAGTGTGACCAAGACTTTTAAGGCTATTTAGGAGTGGTCTATACCATGTCGCCAAATACATGTGCAAGTACTCTAAGAGCATAAATATCTCTAAACAAACCAGCCACAATTAAAACGTTTACATATATTTAATAATAAATGATAAAAGCACAAGGCAATACTCAATAACTCAACACAGTGGCAACAGAGTTTAGAATCACAGGAAATATTTTAAAACAGCATTGCAGGACAGTTTTACATAAATACAGACAACATCTAAACTAATCTTACTATATGCCTATCTATCTTTAAGACAGATTACTGTAATCTAGCACTTACTATTAACATGGCAAATACAGATGAGAAGTGCTGATGAGAGGATGTTTCTAGGTCCAAAGACAAATACAAAATGCACAGACATACTTATCTCAGAAGCTTGCCTAGAACTGGAAGTTGTAAAACAGTTAAACACTTTTACATTTGAAACCTGTAATTATTTCTGTTTCCAGACAATAGGAAAACCTATAACTCTAGACATTGTGTCTACTCTGAGTTGAAACAAAGATAAAAGAATCGTAAACAATTTCCACTTATTTTCTTGAGGTTTTGCAAGTTAATTCTGTATATTCCACCTTCTACCATGAAAACACACATTTGCACAGGCACATAGTCCATACATATTTCTCTTCTTTTCCAGCAGGGTACACTGTGGTTACATTCATGAAGCTCAATACATAACATACAGTTCAACACACACTTCTGCACCAATAGTTTAATATACACATAACATAAAGTACTCTTATATTTGTAAGACAACATACAAATCATATTAATATTTCACAAATTACATATAATTATTTATAAAATTCCAACTAGCTGGGCTGGCAGCCTCACAAACATAATGAAAGAAGAGTGCAACACATACAGAAAAGACACACATACAATTATCGGTATGATGTAGTGCTGCAAAGTGGCACAGCAGATAGTGCTGCCACCTCATGGTTCCCTGGTTCAATTCTCAGCTGAGGTGTCTTCTGTGCAGAGTCTGCATGTCCTCCCTGTGTTTGTGTGAGTTTCCTCCCACATTCCGCAGACACGGTAGGAGGACTGGGCATTCCAAATTGGCCATAGGTGTGAGTGTTTAGTTTGGAAGAATTACCACAGCAGGGCTAGCCACCTAGTGGTGTAAACCGTGGCTATAGATGATTGCCACTGGTGAAGTAACACCCCAACCACATGTGCAAAAAATGGGAAAGGGAGTTATGGATGGTATGATATGGTGCACTTTATTAAGTGAGAACCATAAAGAATAAGTAGCAGACAGGAAAGCAATGTATAACAATGCCTAGTAAACACATATTCGATGAATGAGGATAAAACCAGGGGTATGAATGACAGTGTCTCTATCACAGGTGTGTAGGCAGTAGCACACTCTATTACAGAAACCACTGTGCATGTACAATGAGCAGTGAAGCAACAAAGACATTATTAAACTGAACAAATTAAATGCTCACTGCTGCGGAAAACAGAGTATGCAGCACTGTCATACATTCGGAGAGTAGCCCTGATAACATGCCTATAACTGACAACCCCCATAGACTAAGCAATGCTGCAACAGTCCAAAGGAAAAAGCTTCACATGGACAATACAGTTGTCATTACTCAAGTCAATTTTACAGATAAGTGGCACAGTGTTGGATATCAGCACAATACAAATGCATTGTACAATAGAATTGCAAAGGTAATTAGCAATTATGTATAAACAAGATCTTAAAATGTAAAAACATCTGTGCTGTGATAAGCATGTTAGGCACAGATGCAGTTATGACAACAATATAGTAATGTATTAATATTTCTTTGCTTCCTGGGGAATCTAGCCTACTTCCTTTTTTCAGCAAGGCTATTAGCTGTTATTCTGGCCTGTGCAGGAAAACCGAAAAAGCACATTGTATCCATGACAGCCAAAAGCAGCTACTGCTCTACTTTTAGGCCTACTGTTCAATGATTCAGCAAAATTAAAAGCTTACTGTAATTTGGAGGAGTCCCTTACTATTTCTTCCCTCTGGAAGAAACAGTCCGGGTGGTACATCTGCAGATCATTATATTTATGATGGCACAACTCACTAGAACTGGTAGCATCATGACATCCCTAACCTTCCTTGCAACTCACTACCAGGTACCCCAGCTTATACAAGAGACTGTCAGGTCTCTCTCTCATAGGTGCTCATTCTGCTACTGCTGGGAGATGATGCTGCCTTACAAGACTGCACATGCCTGATGTTAGCACATTTGTAGAGCCTGATGATGATGGCATCATTCACATAGCACAATCTAAGGCCCCAGTGGCAGTTTCAACAAAGATAGCAGCTGGGGGAACATTCCCCTCCTACACAGTTTAGAGGAATGTGGTGGCACAGGAAGCACCTCCTGCATCACCAGTATTTAGTGACGGATGTCCCATCAATGTGAGTCCTGCAAATGCTAAGCAGGGAGCATGCAGCAACCACCATCCAGTGACACAGCAACTTCCAAGCGAAGATATGTTTGAGAGGCACAATGGTGCTTGTTGGTTCCCTGAGATTTGGTTATTACTTGATATGGGTGTTACTCTAATTATCAACCACTAGATGTGCAGGGCTATGATCCAAGTACAGACAAATGCTAATCAGAGAGTGCAGGGCTGCTCAGTGTGCACTGTAGCCTTTGACAAGACTGCCATGGCCTTGTAAATACTTCTAACCATTGCAGGGTATCTGGACAATAGCTCCCTATATGGCATTCATTAGAGAATGCCTGCAGCTGCTTTCAGATGAATGCCACAACCAAGAAAAGGAATGGTTGCACATTGCAGGTGTTCATGACTGGCTCCACTGTGATGTTCATTCCTGGCCATTGACAGTGACATGGATGTGGATAAAAGTCAACTAGCTCCTCTCTGACCTTCATCTCTGGCCCTGGATGACTATTTAAGTGAATGTGGATGATACTCATCTGGCTCCACTGTGGCCTGCATGCTAGCTGTTAATTGTCCTGCTGACATAGATGACACTCATCTGGTTCCACTGTGACCTCCATCCCTGGCTACGGATGATCATCTGGATGTGGATGACACTCATCTGGCTCTGCCATGGCCTTTGCCCCTGGCAGTGGATTTTTATGTGGATGTGGAGGATGTTCATTCAGTTTCAAGGTAGGAAAACTCCTCCAAGCATCCATCACTAGTTCTCACAATTTGACAATGGCCCACTGCTCATGAGATGTCCCTGAAATGACATGTATACCTTTCCAAAGAGAGCATAGTGGCAGTCACCCACCTGCCCATACCATAGCAGAGGCAGTGGTGATGTTAACACACAGGCAGTGGATTTTCTGTGCCCTTTCTTAGACAGGGATGCTTAGTACACACTGCCAACATTCAATTCCTGTAAGCTTCATAATATCACATGATCACTGACAGCCCAAATTCCCCCCACAGCAAAGTCAACACTTAACTTAGGTAGTATAGTTGATCCTTCCACAAGATTGACCTGATTAGGTACAATAAGGCCTCACACTTGTTAGATCCGTAGGTACACATGAAAAACGCATTAAGTATTTTCATCTGTTATAGAATTCATTCTTTATCAGAGTGTAAATTAATTCAATAAGACACTCTTTTTAAACATCATAAAAGCATCACATTTAGAAAGCACCAATCAATGAATGATGTGCTTAATTACCAATAAGCAATAAACAATTAATGTCAATATTTTCATTAATCCCTGTTTTTATATCTGCTTCTAATACCAGTTGCCAATGTAATTTCTTACAAATTAGCAAATTACACCAATCACCCATTCTCTTTTCTGCGGTGGTGGTGCTGTGGTAGCATTGTTGCCTCATAGTAAGATGCTGTCCAGTTCGATTCTCAGCTAGAGCATCCTCTGCGTGGAGGCATGCGTGAATGGGCGTACCTTCGTTGAAGGTTGTGCATCAGGGCTGGTAACTCGGCACTTAAAAATCAACTACCAATCATTAGTGGACCGGAGTTTCGCTGTGGCGACCCCTAACCAGGAAAAGCCGAAAGACACAACAACCCATTCTCTTTTCTTGATGAACGCATTCCAAAACAAAACATACAAATGTATTAAAATTAGTACAGGTACTGGCATGTTTTGCAAAGACATTATTAATATCCGTTTTCTTGATTCCATAATTATGTTGATATATTTTGGTCTTACCAACATAAAAAGCTAGGCAATATAAACTTTTGTATTACAGTCATGTCAATCCAAACAGTTGCATGATTTATTGTCAACCCCCAGCTGTATAAACTTGCCAGTATTAATAAACCAGTGTTACTTACATGCCCCAAATTTTACAGTCTCAGAATTCTTGTGTGTTAAGTTATGAGGACTGCGTCTCTCAAAAATTGTTTTTGAATTCTGTCCCCCTTTATTGACAAACACCATCTGATAACACATCTTCCACCAAATTCACTGGATAATTCCTGTGTTAAAACAATATTTTCATATGCAACTTTTGTTTTTTGAAAATCCCATTAGAGACAATCTCAAAAGTATGACAAGCTGGCCTTTAATAGCATACCTTTTAATATTGTAAGAGTGGTTACAACAATAATGCAAATACATGTTGCTAAAGGTGGGTTGCCTAAGGAGGGGTGGCCTAATGGTTAAGGTGTTTGCCTTGCAAACACAAGGTCCAGGGTTTGAGTCTGACAAGGGATAATTGGCTAGGCTTAAAATGGCTCGCAAAGGCAGTTAGCCTAGTACGAACCTATATTAGATTCAAATTTCCTCATATTTGTGTTACAAGAAATTGATGCAATGGGGCAACTTCAGCCCTTTACCAGTTTTAGCTTATGTAAATGGGAGAAGGACATAGTTTCTAAATGTAAAATATTTGAACATGGTTCTACTTTATTCTTGTTTTTTTTGAATGATTTATTTATTTTGTGTGATGCTGATAAAGAAAGTTGAAATACTTTTTTAATGAATCAGAGAACAGTACTAAATGAGCTTTGTGCGTCATTACTCATATGATGCTTTTATTTATTTGGATATTACAATTTTCTTTAATAAAAGACACAAGGAAATTTACATCTATATACCTGTTTCCTGCAACTCAGAGAAGTAATGGTGTTAAGGAAAAAAGGTATTGATTGCAGGATCATTATATTAGCCATGTTCTTTGGGCATGATCCTTGGTTTCTTTGTTTTGTTGATTATTGCCAGTATGTTTATTACATGAATAAACTGGACAGCATGAAGTCTATGAGTTTAATGTTAAAACTGTAATTATGCATCTATTTTAATACAGCTTGCTTTCTGTAGGCATGTATGGTGTGAAATACAATGTGGATAGGCTGCAACAGTTGTCTGGCACTAAATGCAGATTAGTAAGGCTATGAGTTGTTAAAGAACAGCTTCCTATAGTACTGGGTTTGATACCCTTGTTTGTCTTTGCTTGACTCTGACCAAGTCATCTCACCAGACAGTGCTCTTGGGGTGCTGCTGAAAAGCAACACTTGTAGCTAATCCGCTGTTCCAGAAAATGAAATGCATTATATATTTGCCTTTTGCACCCTTCACTTAGCTACTAATCAGTGGTTCACTATATGCTACTTGACTATGAATCCAAGCATGTCTCTTGCAGTTTAATGATTTGACATATGCATTTTCAATAAATGAAAGTTTCAAAGGAAGAGAAGCTTACCGTTGATATGCTAAGTCTGTTTTAATGTGAGAATGTTTCTTTTTTGTAAAAATAAAGAAGAAAATAGTATTCAAACAGAGTTGAATGTTGTTTTATGTTAATTGGGGAAAGACATGCAGGTAATGGGGTGTTGGTATGGTTGAGGGCTTCCCTGTCCATTACTTTGCCTAGGACCCCATTTGACCATGATCCAGGGCTGGTCATAACTCTCAAATGTCCAACATTTGGCACTGTCTCTGATTTTCCTCAATGTAATATTGTCAGTTTTATAGTTTCATACTTCTGAAAATGCACATTAACATATGTGGTATTCTATTAACTTTTTTAATAAATTAGGAATATATAAATATGTCCCTGATGTTAGATCCTTTTCCTATAATTATTTTTGACTTTGTCCAGAATTTCTGAGTAAAGAAGTCAAGAGGTATGTTTATAGTTTGAGCCTCACCCCAAATGTGTCCAAAATCGTGTCTTATGGTTACTAAGGCCATCCATGCTTCTACCTGTGCTAACATTGGTCTCCCATTCCACTGCGCCCCCTCCATGTTGTGCAAATAAGGATGATGATGACTCTACTTTGCCTACTCTTTCTTGCTAGTGTAGGTATATTAATATCTAATGCATAGGGTAACCAGTTAATGCACTGTACTGCATAGTTTGCTTATGGTAATACATGCATCACTAGTGGATCTGGTGTTGCCTCTTTGGCAGTGCTGCAACTTATTGCACCCATCTGTTCCTTACATCTAGTTTGCTTGCATCCACATCTTCCTTCAACTCCAGCTTTTGCTGGCACAGGGACATCATCTAGTGCTACAGTCTTGCCTTGCTGTAGCTGTTTTCGTAGCATCATGTAGTGTAGCACCATACATGCTGCAGATGTCATGCTCTACACCTTGGAAGAATACTAATGTGTACTGCCAGATGTACCCAGGCAGCAGAAATGGGAGTTCTGTACTCCAAACTCACATTAGGCAGTTGGTCTGTGCTATAGGCCATTTCTGCCTCTATCTGGGATCTGTGAATGGGAACTCTGTGAATGGGGATCATCACCCATTGTTCTAAAGCAGATGTAGCATTACGTGAAACTTACAACAGGAGTCATCATTATGAATGGTGTGCTACCTATATTCATGTGCAGGTCTTCTTGGCCTCTAAGGTTGACAGTGCAAGTACCAATTAGGTGGCACTATGGAAATTCTTCCAACATGAAGCACTGGCACAGGTTGCATGTATACCAGAAGATGGAATCATGGGAAATGCTTGGATGGCACACAGACAGATTGTATACAATAGCCTGTCATTGAACACCACCAGGCAGGTGATGGAGTGGAAAACCCTTCCAGATGATGCACTGGACAACATGCAAAGCAGATGTGGCATTAATGTTAATACAGGTGTATTAATTGGCTCCTAGGACCTTAATCAAATGGGCTATGTAACAGAAATGCTGGCGTAGCAGCGATTCTCTTCTCTGTTCTGTTTTCATTTGCAACCATATATGGTGCTCCACATGCATTATATCTTGGAACTAGTGCAGGATTCATGAGACTGATGTCCCCAGTTGAATGCTGAAAGGTCGCTGTAGCAACAATAGTTAATGTTAATTTGAGCAGTGTAGTAACTGCCTCATGCTTACCAAAAACTCTTTATTGCTACCTTACACTGATTTAGTATGTAAGACGTTAAGTATTTACTTAACTTGGAGATTACTTCCTCACCTCAGAACACTCTTGGTAGGTACAATACATATAGCACAGAGCACTTCCACTAAACAAAATTATGTCAAGGTTGTTGCAGGAACACTGTGTAAGCTTTGCAGGCTAAAGATCAATAAACCACAGACATTAGTATACACAGCAGCAGCATATCCACCTTCATTCACCATTCCCATCCACATCTGAGATGTATACCTCTAAGAATAGCAAGGGGATATACTCCAAGCCCTTATGGCTCACTGAATCTGCTTCAAACCATGGTGATATTTTAGTAATAGGTGACTCTATTGTGAGGCATACAGTTACTTAACTTACTAGGCTGGATAAAATAGGGTGGCAGTTAGTTGTCTTTCTGGAGTCAGGGATCTTTGAAGTAACAAGGTCTCTTATATTCCTTCACCCTAAGCTTGCTATGCATGTATCTGAGAGACAGGAAAGACACTGGTCTCGAGTGGTATTTTGCCATCACCCAGAGTGGTGCTAATATTCAATGACAAGATAATTGGCTTTAATAATTGGCTATGTAGTTGGCTTCATTCTAGGGGGATCCAGTTATGCGTCAGCTTGGGATACAGTGGCTGACAAGTCTGCCTGCTTTGCTAGGATGGCCTGCACCTCCCTTACCAAGGCTTTCATGGTCTAGCTAACACTTTTCTTGTCTCCATAGTGTCTTTTTTGTCAGAGTCTGTCTGATGAACATTACAACTGAGTAAATTCTAATTTGGGACACATTAATGTGGCTCTACTCAATGCAGGAGTCTTACGAAAAATGAAAAAAACCCTGAATTTGAAGACCTCCTGCAACTTGAACACAGTCATACATCTGTACTTACAGAAACATGATTTCAGAGCAATGAAAGCACTCCCTCTGTTCCTGGATATAATAACTATCATGTCTTCAGACCCACTGGCCATTGTTGAGGTGTATCAGTATTGGTCAAGGAAACCATCACACAACATATTCGTTGGGACACCACCTATGATCTCCTAGAAGTTCAAATCACCCTAAACAAAACTAATTACCCCTTCATAGCCTTCTGTGTCCTCTTCTGAGCATGATAACTATAATAATGCATTAGCTGAATTTCCCATTAAATGCAACACCTTTTTACTTGGTGACTTCAGCTATCTGTCAATAAACTGGCTGACCTACACTGCCAGTGGTCAGTATGCCCAGCACTTCCTTGACATTATAAATACTAACAATCTCTTTCACAAATAGTTAAACATCCTAAAAGGGTCCTGATTGTCCTGGATCTACTGCTCACAAACATGGCCACTTTGTGCACATGTCCATACTTACCATCGTGTTTTGCTAAATCAGACCATAATTTAGTGACCTTTTCCTTTAAAACTGGTGTTACTTCCACTGTAAATAGCTGTGAGTGTAGGGACTTCTCCAAAGCAAACCTTCTTCGGTTACTTGACAACTTAAACATATTTTGCTGTAATCCCCCTCTGAAGGGTCCTATCGCTAAACCTGCTAAGAATGCCTCTCACTTCTACTCCCACTTAAATAGTTGTATTGATAAGGCAGTTCTATCTATAATAAATATAATGAGGAAATTAAAAACAAACCCTGTAGTGGAATACACATATAAATAAATGATAAGGCTCCTATACATAGCACAAGCAAAAAACTAAATTTAAAGTGGAAATGGGTGATGATGAAACTGGAGGAAGTTCAAGAAACAAGGAGAGACTGGGATTTTGAATGCAGGCCTTTAATGAGAATAATAATAATCATACAGAATATTATATCTCTAAAGTAGCTGAAAGTATCCTAAGAACTAAACCAACACATAAATGGAGAAAGGAGATTCTACCAATAGGGATGACTGTAATTAGGGATATAGACAATATGCAAGAGGGGGCTGAAATTTATTGGAGAAAACTGACAAAGAACCAAGGTATTGGGAGCAAATAATTAGAGACAGAAAGATGATAGAATGGGAAGTTGCCAAGAATTTATTTGGGCTGCAGGTTAGAGATTGCCTTCATTATCAAGAATTGGTATCAGAGTGCAGGCAAAGAGAAAGAAGATTTAGGATTTTTATTTGCAAATTTTTACATAGATATTTTTATACTCCAATTAGACTCCATAGAATTTTTCTCAGGTAGACAGCAAATGTTGGAGGTATGATGGGGAACAATGAGGTAATTGGGAACATATTTTCTAGGAGTGTGGTAAGTTGGCAGACTTTAAGGATTCTCTACAGGATGCACTGTTGGAGATCCTGGGCAGGCAGATTGGTGTGATAAGGGAGATGATTTTTCTGAACTATGATACAGAATCGGAATTGCCTAGACATGATAAGGCCTTGCTGTGTCTAATTATGGTGGTTGCCAAAAAAGCAATTACTAGAAAATGGAAATAAAAATATAAACCAACTATACTAGAAGTAGTGAACATAGAAACAGAGATAAAACAACTGGAATTAGGGTTGCCACCTTTTAAGCGGGCCAAAGTGGAGCATGGAGTGTGGCCAAAATGACAGTTACCACACACCTTACCATGACATCACCAGAGCAGTGAATGGGATGCAGTTAAGGGTACCACTAAACATGCCTGCCATCTTTCCAAAAAATATACTGCAACCAGATAATGAAACTACAAGAATAATTGATGACTTGTTTACTAAATCAACTCATGCCAACTTTGCATCATCACCATGTGGTCTATTTTTAATGATGAAATCACCACAGTAGAAAAAAATGCACCGCACGTAATATAACCACCACTGTTTTTCCACTTTGAAGAAAGTTATCAGGTTATTGAATACTTTTACTCACTGAGAATACACTAGAAAATGACAAGAGATTTTACAATAAAATTACAAAAAAATCAAGCTCCAAAATCATAAACACCTCTTTAATGTGTTTAGCTTTAAAAGAAAACACTACATTGCAGTTCGCATTTAACTGTCACAACCTGAGCCAACATCAAAAGTAATGCATTTAAATAGTTGTATATCATTAACCTGAAAATCTATAAACCTCAACAGTAAAAGCAGATCTCTGTCGCTGACAATATATGATTGTGAAAACGTCAGAAAAACTGCTGAGTGATTTGAATGCTGTTCTAGCATTTCTGCTATTCAGAAATTCAGTGTGATTAGTTTGTAGGGTTCTTCCTGGCCGAATCCCTGCCCCCTTCATGAATTGCAGCTAATTACTGCATGATTTAAAACACCCGGACCTAACAGGGTACAACTCTGCCTGCAGGTCCTGGTTTGTCACCATTGGTGATGTTAATGAATTGCTGTGGAAAAAACGGAAGTATCTGTGGCTTATCCATGGAGATTTGGAGTGAATGAAAAGTGGGACTTTTAAAGTCCCACTGCTTTACAGAGCAGGCAGAGGGATGAGGTAGCTCAACCCGTGAGTGTCCCGCTGACAACGGGACAGGTGGCAGTCTTATCTGGAATTGAGATCTTTAGAAAAGTGTAGGAGCAAACTACTTAAAAAAAATGAGAATCATGGGAACCATACATACAGGGGATGAATGAGGTTTAAAAGAAGGCAGGACTTAAATGAGTTATGTAATGCTTTACTGAAAATGATTGAGTAGATGATAAGTGATGTATAATGTTTGCAAGTGAGAGTGTGTCAGTATGATTTGTGATGTAAAATGCTTGCAACTAGGATTGTGTTGGTGTGGTTTGTTTTCATTTATATAAATATATGATTGCATATGTCATAAGTGATGGTCTAATATAGATGTAAAGTAGAGAACACAAACAGATGAAACAGAAAAAAAACTCAGTGTTGCAGCAAAGAACCCATAAAAGCCAGCTCAGAAATCAAAATTTTTAATACATTACAATCCAAGAGTTTAGTACTTTCATTCCTAATTATGTCAGAACATAATAAGAACTAAAAAACATTAACCATGTAATACATTAAATGGCTTATCACATTAAATCACATGTTAAAATTGACCAATAAAATCACTTAAAATCAAGATACTTTACTTTCAAGATTGAAATGATAGATACTGCTTCATTCAATCTAAGGTAGTTAGTTGCATTTAGCCTAATCTGTGAGTGTAACTCACAGGTGTCAAGATGCTCATCCACAACTCTCTTCTGGATATCTTTCTTGATTTGTTTCATGCCTCATAATATGCCTAAAAAAGGCATTTGTAGTTTTTTTGTTTCTTAATGTCCAAACAATGCTCACATATATAGTCTTTCAGCCTTCTAGTGGTTTTCTCCACATAGAAGACAGGGCACTGCTTATACTGATCAAGATATACTACGTTGGAATTAAAACAATTATAATGCCCCTCAATTTTATATGGGACATTTATAATTGTAAACACATTTCTGCAAATTATTGTAGGGCAGTGTATACAAAAAACACAAAAAAATGCATTTTTTCATACCATAAACTGGACCATCCCTCTATACAAACCTTCTAAACAACTCTTGGATTTTAATCCATTAAATATTTTGATTTTGGAGCAGGCTTTTGTGGGTTCTTTGCTGCAACACTGATGTTTTTTTGTGTTTTATCTGTTTGCGTTCTCTACTTTACAAGGCATGAAACACATTCATTTGGTTTCTTGGTTGTTAAACAAATCAAGAAAGATATCTGGGGAGAATTGTGGATGAGCATCTTGATGCCTGTGAGTTACACTGACAGATTAGGCTAAATGCAACTAACTACCCTGGATTGAATGAAGCAGTATCTATCAGTTCAGTCTTGAAATTGAAGTATCTTGATTTTAAGTGATTTTATTGGTCAGTTTTAACATGTGAGTTAATGTGGTGAGCTGTTTAATGCATTACATGGTAAATGTTTTTTGGTTCTGATGAAGTTCCAACATAATTAGGAATGAAAGCGCTAAACTCTTAGATTTTAATCTAAGATTTTGATTTTGGAGTTGGCTATTGTAGGTTCTTTGCTATAACGCTGAGTTTTTTGAGGGGTTTAATAAAGATATTTCTTGTTTAAAAAAGGGGCAGGAATTGAATAATTTATGTAATGTTGCTTAGGCTGCATGATATGTAGTAATATATTTGAAGTATAATGTTTATAAGTGTGAACTTGTTAGTACAGTTTGATTACTTTTATATAAATGTAAATGTGCCTATGTTACAAGTGATAATTCAATAATGGTGTTTAAAAAGGAGAAAAAAAACTGCTTAATGATTATAAAAACTTTAATTCTAACTATATTATGAGCACACTTTAGCAAACTAACAAAGAGCTTACTGCAACCATTAGGATGCTCAAAGCTGAGTTGTTGTGTCTTTCGGGTTTTCCCGGTTAGGGGCGCCACAGCGGAACTCCGGTCCGCTAATGATTGGCAGTAGATTTTTACATACCAAGTTGCCGGCTCTGATGCACAACCTTCAACGAAGGTACGCCCATTCACGCATGTCTCCACACAGAAGACACTCTATCTGAAAATCGAACAGGACAACGTCTTACTGTGAGGCGACAATGCTACCGCAGCACTACCACCGCAGTATATGCTCAAAGCTGAGTATGAACTCTAAATAGCCACTAAAACCAAAAATAACTGCAGATCTTTCTTGGTTTATATTAATGAGTTAAGAACTAATACCGAACGATGTTCAGAGCTAGTCCACTATAATACTACACTCTCTCGTCCAAATAAAATAGCTAATATCCTAGCTAATGCGTTTAGTGCAAAGTTTACTCCACCAGCATTTATAGCTATCCCAAAAGTTCTACAATCCCAACCAGACATCTTATTAACTATGGAAAAAGTTCTGTCAGTCCTTTCAAAAACAAAGAATGCTTAATCCAAGTGCCCAATCAATGTAGTGATTATCAGTGTCAGATATCACTTTTCTGAACCATTTCTTAACCTTTTTAATCTAAGCCTCCCCACTGGTTACATTCCTGAAGCCTGGAATGCAGTCATTGCAATGCCATAACACATGGATGGCCCAGCCATGGACCATGATAACTGTAGACCCACTAATATCACAAGACTCATATGTAAAGCTATGGAGCACATTACAGTTACTGAAAATCTCTTAACCCTGGGCTCTCATTAATTTGTCTTCATCAAAGGAAGGTCCTGCCTCTTTACCCTCATTAATTTCTCTAAAAAAGTAATTGAAACAGTGCATAGTGGTTATGCAGTGCATACAGCATCTCTATATCTGGCCAAGGCCTTTGAGAATAGTCCCCACGCAGGCGTCATTTATAGTTTTAAAACCATCTATAAATTCTTATATTGTGTGATGGATAGCTAACTGGTTGTCTGACAGAACCCATGTGATTAGACTAGCAGGTTCCATTTCTGAAAGCAAAACAGTTACCAGTGTTATACCACAGTGCACAGTTATGAGTCCCTTCTTATTTGGCATATATTTCTCTGACTTTCAGGCCAGCACTCCTGGCTTATGATTATCTAAGTTTGCAGATGTCTGTAAAATGGGTGTTGTTATTTGACCTTCATCTGACTCACAATTCCTCCAACATGACTTAGACCATGTTAACAATTAGTGCAAGGACAATGATCACAAATTAAATATAAAAAAAAAATGTAACAGGTCATTTTGGTAAATGAAACTGTTTCACTTGCTGTATAGGAGATGCAGTCCTCCAATCAGACACTGCTGTAAGGGATCTGGGAACTCTTGTTGATAATTCCTTATCATTTGACCATCATGACTCTACACTAGTTTGGAAAACCTTCTATCTGGCCCATCTAATTTCCAAAGGCATCTCCACTAGATCTAACGAAGTCTTAATTCTCCTTTACTCATATCATCAGAAACATTACTGAATATAATGTACGTTTTTGCATGTGATTACCTAAACATATCACGTAACTTGAGAGACCCTAGAGATTCATAACTAAAAGACCTCAACATTCTTAGTTATTAGGAAAACTGGTTATCGTTTCTCTCTACTCAGTCACTTACAGACTCCTCTGTGAAGATCTCTGTTTAGCCTTTCATGCCAAGAAGGATCCAACCCTATTTAATTGCCTATTCCTTCACAGAACTAATGGTACATCAAATACTCAATTAAAGGAATTACATATTTATCAGCAGATAAAAATGACACTTTGGTATGATTTATTTACATCCCAATGTATCTCTTACCTATAGAACAAACTTCCACTATATGTCAAGCAAAGTACACCAAGATAATTGGATGGGCAGCCTCAAATTCTCTTGCAGTATATCTTGTCTTGCCCTCTTTGAGGCAGGAGGGAAATTTTGAACAGGGTTATTTGGCATAGCTTGAAATAGTCTGCAGACTGATTGCCTAGTACTAATCTGTGAAGCTATGCTCCACAAACCTTTGTGTCCAGTTGGATAAATATTCCACTCTACTCCTTGATTCAATATGAGGACAGCACCAGTCTTCCCACTTTGATGTGATATGTCTGTCCAGATAATAACAATAGACTATGTCCTGATAGAACCTTTTGTGAAGTGAAGAGTTGAGATATATCTTGCTGCAAAATCTCTTCAGTTGTATTGTATTCTGATCTGCACGTGAACTACTCATTTCCCAACTTGCATTCTACTCCTCTGCATAATCGTTTAACAGTCACCCTCTCTAGAACTTTCATGCAGTGTGAAAAGATTTAGATACTTGTATATACTGCTTGCAGTTGTAAATATCCCCTTTTGGTTTTATGCACTGGCACTCCAATGCTTATTCACCAGTCATCTGGGATACGCCTCTCTCTTCATATTGCAATGAGTACACTAAGGGACCATTTCTGTCCGAAAGTACCTAATACCTTGCTGTCTTCTGCAGTGATTTAGAATATTTATTCTTAATCTACACTAGATTAAAATTCTTAAGGAGAACAGCAGCATAAGATTTTCAAGCTCCTGAAATAATGAAGATTTCCAGTCTAGAAGTTATTTTTGATTATTGGGAGTTTTTCCTCTAAAAGGAAATCTTTATTTCCAGAGAAAGTTAGTATTTTGTTGTGTATGGATTACAGGAACAGAAATATACAGGTGAGTGTTATATAACAAAATTTGTATTTTCCTACACTTGGTTAAGATGCTGCTAGTCAAGTATCTTTAGTTTTAACTTTTTTATCAAGTGTATTTTTAGTGAATATTTTATAGTGATATTCTCTATTTGAAGTTAATATTTGGACCTGTTTGGGTCTTTTATGACTAGGGTATAAGGTTTTTTCTTTGAGCCTTTGACTAATTTTGGTTTTAATTAAGTTTTGTTGGATTTATGTTGGAAAACAGGGTGTCATTACTTCATTTTTAAATTTGTTCTGTTTTTTTTTTTTTTTTTTTTTGCAAGGAGAGTATAACTGCTGATTATGTGATTGCTGTGTAATGTTTGACAGTGTTTTGCCTTGCCTCCACTACCCCATCATTGTGCATCTGTTCAGTTAGTGTATGTAAGTAAGGAGGAGTTGAGAGGTCATGCACCTGCAAAAAATGCTTATTTTGTTTTTTTTTTTTTTACTTTGAGAAATACTTTTTACTTTTGACATGTACCTATTAATGAAGCATTTGCTATTATACAGTTACTTGATTAAACATAGGATAAGACAAAGTTTGGTAGCTTAATTATCTTAAAAAACGAGTAAGGCTTTGATAAAATTAAAAACTGGAATAAAAGTAATGTGTTTAATAATTTGGTAATATTATTATTATGATTTTTCACAGGATCATAGGAAATAAAAGGCAGCTGAGTCTTAGATCATTTACGATCTGCCAGTACCGATCTGCATATTGTACTCCCCATCTCAAGAAGGGTAAAGCAGGGCAGTCCCAGAGTAAATTTATGGATACCCATCCAATCATCCAGGCTTAATTTTCTGTTTAATTTGCAGAGGATGTTTGTTCCAGAGGTGAGGTAGGCATTGCATAATAAATGTGTCTTCCCAGTGCATTTCGTTTATGTGATGGTTGAGACTTAATTCCCTAGTTCTGGTGTTAGTGGAGATTATTGACTTGCAAAGATACAAAAGATCAAGAATGGTGGGAACACAATGTATAAACAGTCATTCAAAAGCCTATAAGAAAATGAGTAAAGGGAAAGTGCATCAAGCCCTCCTGGTAGCATAAGGTACTTTAGCCCGCAGTCTTCTTGGTTAGCAACCTTGGAGCCTATCCATTTGCTTAATATGTCTTGAAAGGTCCATTCTGAAAGGGGTGTTGTACTCCATAAGTGGTCTAATTAGGGATGTATAAGGAGGGGTGTTACTTATGTTATTTAGTTTTATGTAAAAACTGAAGAATTTACGGTATTTATGTTTGTGTATGTTATGCATGTTTTAATTTGAACTATTTGCAGTAAGTGCATTGGGATCTTTTACATCCAAATGAGATACCACTATCTCAAGTAGATGAGACCTAAGTTTCACATTTCATACAAAGGACAGCACCTCAGCAATGCAATACCTATTTCTTATATTGTACTATAGTGTCGTCACTTTAAAATGAATCCAAGCACCTGTCTGGAGATAGAACCCCCAGTCTTCTGATTGACTTGGCATCAAAAATGGCTGTGCAGATGGCTGGGCTGAGCTAATGATAATTTGACAGATGTTAGAGATTGTTTTTAATCTTTAATTATAGTTATATCTCCAATTTGATACTGACAGATTAGGATTTTATCCCCAAACTCTAAAAACAGAATCAAGGTCAATGCCAAAAAGTACTACATTATATCATTTAGTAAGCACCTTCTATCTCCTGATTATAGAATAATGCACAAATTTAAAATGAAAATATTTTGACAGCCTTGGGTACTAGGTTGGACAGCTTTCTTACATTTGACCATCACATTGCAACAGTGGTTAGGAAATATCTTTACCTTGCACATTTCATAGCAAAAGTTATTTTATCCAGATCAAAAGAAGTCCTCATGTCCTTGTACTCTGCACTGATTAGACCCATCAACGAGTACATCTCCCCATTTAGGATGTACCCTACTAGACAAATCAAGCAATTGGAAAGACCAGGCAGTTTTTAATTGAAACGGTCATGGGTTTAAAATTCCTGAACTACCAAGAAGGACTGGAGGCTTTGCCACTACAGTCAACTTCATTTAGACTCCATCTCTACCTTCCTGTGAGGGATCCAGTAATCCAAAGACTTGTATACCTCAATAAAACAGACCAGCTAATTCTAGGCACGAGATCTAAATCTAGTCCAACAAATAAGTAAGCCAAGGATGAGTGATAGAATTATACAGTGCCTACCCGCTTCTCTGGAACAAACTCCAACTTAAGCAGTCACACACAGTGTGCCTTTAAAAAGGAGCTAAACAACTGGTGAACATTCAAAAATTCACTCTTTTTATGACTAGGTTTGCCCAACTTGAAAAGAAAGGCAAGACCTGAGGGTGGATACTGGGAAGGTGGAAATGACCAGATGTCTCAGTGGCCTTGTTATCTCCTCCGATTCCATAAAGAATGTCCCCCAGATGTCCATCTTCTCAAGCTCAGTATTTTTGTCATATTTTTATCTTCTCTTCTTTTTTTCCTTTTTATTTTGTGCCCTCCTATAGTACCTATCAAGTCCCTTCTTTGATAGCTCACTCTATCCCACTAGTTCTTACTAGTTATACTGACAGATAGCCATGAGAGACAAGCTAAAGTAAAACGTTACTGTGAATAATCTGCATTTTTGCTTGAATGCTACACACACATTCCTGCAGGTTGCCAGAATGCAGTGAAGCCATTATGGATCCGACTCCACAAAGAATCGGTTGATGCATCACCCATACCTGGCAAAAATGGTGTCTCTGGTCTCCACTTTGGCTGCTGACTAAGATGAACATCCCATACTCTGTCTCAGGGATAAATAAACTGACAAAATGCTGCCCCCTCCCAAGCTGATTCATCAAGTCAATCCTGTAAATGAATCTATGTCACCTGGCTCACAGTTAGGGATCCATCCTTCTAGACTACCTTCTGATCTTCTTGTCATAATCACCAAGCCATGGAAATGGACACATCATAGAGTAAACAGGATGTATGCTGTAACAGCCTATCCATGCATTCATTGTCCAGGCTAATCCTGTACAAGGTCTAACATTACAAGAGTGCCATGGGAAAAACAGTAGTTATATTCTGTAATAATACCAATAATAGCAGTACATGTAGTGTTGACTTCATAAAAATGAAGAATTATGATGATAATGAAACTTTATAGTTTCAGCTGGAACATGCTGCAATTTTTCTGCATAATTCTCCATCTCTTCTGAGTTACAGGCAAGACACTTATTTACAGTCAGTGACTTTCTTAACTATTATAGCCACATATAAGGTTCCCCTGTATTCAGCTGAGTTAACAGCATTTGGATTATGATTTTCCAAAAAATATAACTCAAAAAGCATAACAATAAATGGATGAATGAATGAATAAATAAATAAATAAATGAATAAAACAGAAAAAATAATTTTGTAGGGTTCAAGCTTATCCCCACACACCAAGACCTCTAGACTCACTACATGATATACAGTATATATAAATGGATCTAGTACTTATGCTCGAATGCATAAATCACCGAACTGCAATTAACCGAACACTAACCACCGAATATACAGTAAAACAAAAACATATTCCACCAACTCACTAATCATCGAAAATAACACAACAGCAGATAACTGCAGCAAAACTCAACTGAATCCTATAGATAACGAAGTATAACAAAACCACTAAATCTTCTTTTATGCAGGGGGGCAAGCCCCCCTGCACCCCCCATGTGGGGGGCTGTGCCCTCCACACCCCCCTACTTTTATATTCTCACTCTGAGGTCGCACTGCAGTGGGGAAAAGGGAATTCTCCCTTAACCGCACTGTAGTGCGACCGGCACTCTTGCAAATATGAACGGCAGCCTTGTCACACTTCGTTATCTACTTACAACGCATAAGTAAAGCCTTTGTAAACTGAAATCTGTGTTTATTATTTTTTGTTAGCACAAGTGTTGAGCTTTGTACATGGGATGTGTGGTTTGTGCTTATGCTACAGGATTCACTTGAGTTTTGCTGCAGTTATCTGCCGTTGTGTTATTTTCGGTGATTAGTGAGTCGGTGGAATATGTTTTCATTTTACTGTGTATTTGGTGGTTAGTGTTTGGTTAATAACAGTTCATAGGTTCATAGGTTCATAGGTTCATAGGAAGGTACTAGGCTATTAGCCCTGGGGCCTATACAAACCCAGCCAAAAAGGTTCCCTGGCTTTTGCCACCCAAGAAAATGATTTTCCTGTGCCACTGTTGAGCAGAGCCACAGAGGTAATCCTCGGGTTGAATTTCCTATTTGCTATCCAATCATCAAGAGTTTTCTTAAAGAGTCCTAATGAGGAGCTTTGTTTGATATAGACAGGTAGTTTATTCCAGAGTATGGGAAGTCTCTGGGACAGGACTCTATCTCTCCGGTATGTTCTGCTTATTGTGGTGACAAGGTTTAGGTCCCTAGAGCGTGTAGCTCAGAGGGATTGGGATTTCTTTAAGTTAGGCAGAGATCACATCTGAGTAGGCGATATGCGACAGAGTAAAGCTGGAGTTGTTTGAGACGGTCTACGTAGGGCATCTGTTTGAGGCCAGTAATCCTCTTTGTGAAGTATTTCTGCGGCCTTTCCAGTTGTTGTAGATGCCTTGTGAGGTACATACCAAAAGGGGCGTTGTACTCTATAATGGGTCTAATAAGTGATGAGTAGAGGGGAACAATGACCTCTTTTTTCTGGATGAGAAACCTTTTGTGATGAGGTGTTCCATGTAGAAGGATTTCCTGACTACTGTGGTGATGTGATTATCAAAGGAGAGGCTACTGTCCACCTGTGTCCCAAGGTCTCTTATCACACTTTCAGTGTTACGTGTACTACCACCTATGTTGTAGTTCATGGGTACAGAGTTTTTACCAAAGGGGATGACAATGCAATTCTTGGGATTGAGCTTGAGGCCATGGCTTTGACGCAAGGCATCTGCCTCAGTGAGGCCCTTTTGTAGGACGTCCACATCGTTAGGAATTTTGATTATGGCTCCTAGTTTGCAGTTATCTGTGAACTTCATTAGCCAAAGACCTTCTGTGTTAGCCTGTACTTCAGAGAAGTAGATACCAAACAAGAGAGGACCCAGGACTGAACCCTGTGGTACTCCACTTATCACTGGTCTGAAGTCGGATTTGGAGTCTGCTACTTTCACAGTGTGGGTTCTGTCAGTGAGCCAGTTAGCAACACATCTTGTGACATAGGGATTTATATCTAGTTTAATGAGTTTATCTATAATTCCAGAGTGGGGGATGGTGTTGAAAGCCTTGGCAAGGTCTAGATAGGCTGTGTAAACCACCATACCCTTGTCTACGTCTTTAGTGACTGCTTCGAAGAAGTCTATCAGGTTTAGGAGACATGATCTGCCTTTTACAAACCCGAACTGGGTGGGGTCCAGAGTCTGGAGATTACCAATGTCTTTGTTTATAAGTTCCATGATGATACATTCCATGGCCTTGCAGACCAGGCTCATCAGGCTAATAGGGCGGTAGTTCCCAGTGTCTGTTGTGGCTCCCCCCTTGTGGAGTGGGATAACTGTCACTGTGCACCATTCAGCAGGCAGAAAGCCTGAGTTGAGGCTATGATTGAACATGGTACTTAGGTGGGGTGCCAGTTCGTTCTGTAGTTCATGTAGAACTTGGGATGTTGTCTGGTCCCATGGATGCTGTGATCTTGGCTTTGGAGAGTGTGGTTTTTACCTGTGCAGCTGTAATTACAGGAACTTTGCATTCTTCCGTTATAGAGATGGGCTCTTTAGGGGGTGAGAGGGGGGTAAAGATAGCAATGAACCTATCTGCCAGGATGTTGGCAATATCAGTTGGGTCTCTATATTTAGTGCCATTGTGCTGTAACTCAGAGCAGATCTGAGTGTTGCCATTGAGATTCTTGACATAGTTATAGAATGCTTTGTGGTTGTCATTAGAATCAGTGATGATTTTATTTTCGTAACAAGCTTTGGAGGATTTTATCAGGGATCACAGCTTCTTACTGAGGGCGGTCCTCCACTCATGGGATTTTACTCTCTTTTGCAACAGTTTCTTCCTTCTGTTGTACAGTTTGTTTATGGCAGGGGACCACCAGATTGGCTTCCTTTTTTTGGGGGATAACGTCTGGTTCTGTTTGGGATAGCACGATCCATGCACTCATGTAAGTGCTTATAAAGTGCAATTGTGTAGGATTCAGTAGTCGTAACTGCATTGTGCATCTGCATGGGTGTCATGAAGTTCACCACTTCTGTCTTAAGAAGCATGAAGTTGGCTTTGGAGAAATTTTTATCATGGTTTCCTTAATGGGGGGTGGGGGCAGGATGTGGATATCTAGGCTAATTAGCTTATGGTCGGATCGGACCAATGAGGCATTGACTTCAAGTGTGGAACATCGGTCACTCATGTTGGTAATGACTAGATCTAGGATATTGTTGCCCCTGGTGGGGTTGTGGATAAGTTGATCCAGGTCATTGTAGTTTATGATTTCCAGAAAGCATTGAGCGAAGGAGTTGGTACGTGAGTGAGGGTCAGTTGCTAGCATCCTCTCCTGTTCAGCTGGTGAATCTGGGCATCTTGAGGCAATGTTACAATTGCCTCATGTACACAGACAACCCACTCCTTCTCCCACAAAACACAAATACATGTGAGAGATGCAACTATATAGCCAAACTGGAGGCTGAGCTCTCTCAACTCAGGACTGGCAAGACCAGACAGGAGGAGAAGGAAACCACGCACACCACAAACCCAGTTTCACATAGAACTATCACAACTACAAAACAAACACATAAACACACAAAGACATACTCGGAGGCACTGATCAAAAATCTACCAAAACTACAGAGGCCTCCAAAGCAGACACCCAAGCAACTGCCACCTCAAGACATAAGACATGCAACACATAGTTCTCAAAGTCAGTGTGATAAACAGTCACAGCCCTTAAGGCCAAACACAATGCCAGACACACTTGTTATAGGTGACTCCATAGTCAGACACACTGACGTCCCACTCACCAGACTGAACAAGGAAAAGATCACAGTTAGCTGCCTGTCAGGTGCTAGAATCCGCCACATAACACAAGCACTCAGGTCACTCCACAGCAAGTACAATTATGACTCAGTCATTGTCCATGCCGGTGTGAATGACCTGAGACGTACCTCCCTGGACTACATGAAAAGAGACATAGAGGAGCTCTCAGATTATGTAGCCCAGGCCGGTATGACCCTGACCCTGAGCAGTATCCTACCCTCACCAAGAATGATGCCACAATACAGAGACAAAATGATCAGCTTTAATAATTGGCTTAATTACTGGTGTCATTCTAAGGGGATCCAATGTCTGTCTGCCTGGGATGACATGCTTGACAAGCCACGCTGCTTCGCAAGGGACAGCTTGCACCTGTCACCCCTGGGCTTCCGGATATTGGCAAAGGCTCTTGCCACCTCCATAATGCCTTTTTTAGGCAAGGCTCAAATGATAAACCTACCACCCTAGAAAACAAAAATGGAGAAAAACTAAGGGTAATACTGCTCAATGCCAGAAGTCTAAACCTCAAGATGCACGCCCTCGAAGCCCTCCTCAGTATGGAGAACATCGATGTTTGTGCTGTGACTGAAACCTGGTTCAAGGCTCCTGAGAGCACCCCAGCACTATCAGGTTATACCTCATTTCATGCGTTCCGGCCCCAAAATCCGGACCGAACCACAAAAGGAGGGGGAGTATCCATATTCATAAAGGATACCCACACCTCCAGGTTAGTGGCAATGCACGAAGCATCAGAGACCATCCAGGTGCAATTAACCATAGGTAAAACTGCCCTACAGTTTGTAACATGCTACAAACCACCTTCTCAAACTCAGGAAACCCACACAGCCTTCCTGAAGACACTGGAGAGTATAAATGTCTCTCCAAACACCATCATATTGGGTGACTTCAACTACCCAAACATAGACTGGGAACATTACTCAAGCCCCAACACCCTAGCCCAAAGGTTCCTTGAGTTCATAAACTCAAATGCTATGGAACAACTAGTCACCATTCCCACAAGAGGAGAAAATATACTAGACCTGATCATCACAAACATGGGGACAAAATGCTCCACACCGGAAGTATATCCCTCATTGGTGAGATCAGACCATAAATTAATCTCACTGGAGATCCACATCCCGACCCCACCCCAGCAAAAAGACCACAGTGAAGAACTTCTCAAAAGCAAACTTCACACTTCTTAAGACTGGAGTGGTATCCTTCAAGGCCCCGAGCCAGTGGAAACCACAACCCACGCTGCTGAAACCCTTACAAATGCCTTCTACGAGCACCTCCAGGAATGTATGGATCAAGCAATCCCTAATAAAATCAAGACCCTTTCCACCAAAGGCAGGCACCCGGTCTGGTGGACTCCAGCCATAAACAAACTCTACAACAAGAGGAGAAAGCTACTACATGACAGAGCAAAATCCCTAAATGGGAAGGCATCTCTGATCAATACTAGCAAAAACTACGATCACTCATAAAATCATCCAAGGCCAACTTTGAGAGAAAAATCGCTAATGACACAAAAGACAATCATAAAGCCTTCTTTAGCTATGTTAGAAACCTGGGTGGAAACTCCCAGATATGCTCAGAATTAGTCCAAAATGATAAAAAAATCACTGAACCCACAGACATTGCCAACATACTGGCAGACAGGTTCAGTGCAAATTTCTCCCCTCCCTCCCCCCCAAAAGGAGAAATATCTATCCCACCAGAGTCTAGCCTCCCAAACATCTCAGATGCCCAGGTGAGAGCTGCTCTCTCTAAAGCAAAAAACACAGCATCAATGGGACCGGACGGTGTCCCCAGCTGTGTGCTACATGAACTCAATGAGGAACTAAACCCACACATAAGGCTGCTGTTTAATCTTAGCCTTACTACAGGATACGTACCCAAAGAATGGCGTACGGCAACTGTGGTCCCACTCCACAAAGGCGGTGCTTCTACGGACCCTGGAAATTACTGCCCCATAAGCTTGATGAGCCTTGTCTGCAAAGCTATGGAGAGGATCATAATGGAACTCATAAATAAAGACATTGGGGACATACAGACACTGGATCCTACCCAATTTGGCTTTGTCAAGGGCAGATCCTGCCTCTTGAACTTGGTCGACTTTTTCGAAACAGTCACTAAGGCCATTGATGAGGGTAAGGCAGTTCACACAGCCTACCTTGACCTAGCAAAAGCGTTCGACACAATACCCCACTCGGGCATCATAGAAAAGCTCACCAGCTTAGATGTAAACCCATATGTCACAAGATGGGTTGCAAACTGGCTCAAGGACAGAACACACAGGGTTAGAGTTGCTGGTGCCATGTCAGACTCTAAGCCGGTCACGAGCGGTGTCCCACAGGGCTCAATCCTGGGCCCCCTCTTGTTCAGCATTTATTTTTCTGATGTGCAGGCAAACATAGGGGGATTGTGGCTGACAAAATTTGCAGATGACTGCAAACTGGGCACCATAATTGACACTCCATCAGACACAGACATCCTCCAGAAAGGTCTCATAGAAATGGATAACTGGTGCCAGAGCCATGGCCTTAAGCTAAATGCCAAAAAATGTATAGTCATACCCTTTGGGAAAAACAAGGTAACCCCTAATTACCACATAGGTGGTAATCCATTAAACACGGAAGAAGTTATCAGGGACCTGGGAACCCAAGTTGACAGTAACCTCTCTTTTGACACTCACATTGCCAAAGTGGTTAGGAAGACCTTCTACATTGCCCACCTGATCATGAAGGGATTCACATCCAGATCAGGAGAGGTCATTGTACCACTGTACTCTTCACTTATCAGACCAATGATTGAGTACAACGCCTCATTCGGAATGTACCTTACCCGACACCTGCAGCAGTTGGAAAGACCCCAAAAGTTCCTCACCAAAAGGATAAAGGGGCTCAAACATATGTCATACGATGCCCGACTGAAGAAACTCCAGCTCTATTCAGTCGCATACCATCTGCTCAGAGGTGATCTGTGCCTGACATACAAGGCCATGTCCAACCCAGAATTAATGGGCATGCTCCACCTCAAAAAATCCAAATCCACCAGAGCCACGAGAGCAAGAGACTTAAACCTCAACACGGATATAAATAGGATGTGCTGGAGGGACAGATTCATCACCCAGAGACTCCCTACACTATGGAACAGAATCCCAGTCCATGTGAGGCAGAGCCCCTCACTGACTCTGTTCAAGAGAAATCTTGACGAGTGGATGGGAGATCGTAGGTTTACCCTGGGAATCATCTCTGTATCACTGCTGGACAGAGGCACAGCAAACTAATGGGTATAGTATTCTCATCCTAAGGGGTGGTGAAAGCCACACACACTCTGGCTAGGCTTATAAATGCCCTAGGGCAGATAGCCTAGTATGAACCTATGAACCTATGAACCTATGAACCTATGAGTAGTTTTCTCAGTTAATGGTGGGGGTGGCTGAAATTGCCCATTATTAGGGTGTTTGGTTGAACCCTAATATTTTCCAGTACATCAAGAAAAGAGGAGTGGGAATCCTGGGGCATGGTGGGTGATCTGTAGCAAGCTACAGTTTGGATTGCAGTTTTGCCCAGAGTTAGTTGCACTTGGATATTTAATCGGTGATTTATGCATTCGAGCATAAGTACTAGATCCATATAAATATATATATATATATATATATATATATATATATATATATATATATATATATATATACACACACACACAGTAAACTCTCAGTTAACCAGAACTCTCAAGCAACCAGAAAACAAAAATCTAAGAAATATAGTACAGTATAGTACAGTATGAACATGTGTTCATGTGTTGCACTTTCTGTTTTGCCCCGCAGAAACATACCTTATGTTTTTAGAGTTTTAGAGTTTTTAAAAAGGAAGATACAAATAAATTCACTCTCTCCCTAACCTGAGAACAAGTCAAACCAAACAAGTCACATCGCTAAAATGTCACCTCTTGCTCCATACTCAGTCAGTTTGCATCAGATTGCGCATTCTCCCTCTGAGCTCTCACACACACACACACACACACACACACACACACACACACACACATACACACACACACTCTTTCTCTTTCCGATCTGTGCACTTTGTAGGATATAAAATTTGTGGCTATTCTCTGTGCAAGTCAGTTATTGCTCTCTGAAGCACCTTTGTTTTTTGCCATGGTGGCTATAATAAAGAAAGGAGTGGGGTTAATAGTTAATGGTTTAGTCAGCATGTGTGGAAATTAATAGAAGATAACACAATTCCAGATATGGTCTTCGTCTTCATAAATGACAAGGGGGTCAGAGATGCCTAGGTGAGGATGCCATTAGCCATTAGTGGTCATTGCCATTGTATGCCTTGGAGAAATGAAAGGGGTAGGACACCGAGAAGGATGAGAAGGAGAAGGAGGAGACTCTATAGGATTTCATCGATGGATTATACTGAGTTAGAAAAGAGGGATGGGAGAAGAGTTAAAGGACTGATTCAAGTTGCAGAGGTTAATTTGAAAAGGGAAAGGTTCAACAACAGGGTCCTTATTGACATTCTCTGGAATGTAATTGCTATGCTTGGAATTGTGGAACAACACATGTGAGTTGCAGGAATATATATTAAATCTGAGTTTGTATTATCTTGAAATATTCCCCTGGCACAATGTTATGGTAATCTAAAAATTAACATACTTAAGTGGCAGGGATGTCAAGGGCTCCATCGCCCAAATTGGGGGGGGGGGTGTGAAGGATAAAGGCCTACATAAAAAACAAATAAATCAAAAGGTATAACACTGAATTTCAGAACTCACTCTTTTATGCATGAATCACAGTTTATATTCTTATTTTAAATGTCAGAAGTCACGGTATTGGGTATCATATTTCTGGCACAAGCGTCAGGAGCAGAGTATCCAGAGGGATGGGTTTGTAAAAAAGACAAAAATCTAAAAAAAAGGACAAAGTAAGTATAGCTGCATAAATATAATGAAGGCAATGATTAGGGAAGTGGAAAGGGGGAGCTGGGCAGGTACAGAGGGCATCTTGCAAGTAGACCAGTAGAAAAGCAACAAAGAATGTGAGGTCAGCAAAGACAGAAGATGAGACAGAAATGCCAGAATGAATTAAGTAGGGCATGTATGACTTTTAGATGTATTTCAGAAAAGGCAGGATATGAGCATATCTACTAAGACTGAGGCTGGGGCCAGTCATTGAAGACAGGGAATAAATAGTCCTGGTCTTGTTGAAGTAGGTAAGTATGCCACAAAATGGAAAGCAATGGATGGACACTAGGCAAGAAAGAGAGAAGAGCTGGAAATGAAACTAGCCATAATAGCAGAGACTAAAGTACAGAGGCAACGTTGGTAGTTCATCAGGGTCTTTTGGAATCTAGTCGAGATACCAGTATATTCCCTAATGGGGAGCTTCATTAGATCACTGACCAGCATAGAATGCATCAACATAGAAAATGCAGAAGAGAAAAATATGAGGAACTACAGGATTTTCAGCCTAACAGCAGTAGCAGGAAGAATCATTGAAATAATCCTGAGGGGAAAGCCCAGTGTGGCCTTCCCATAGTGCAAGAGTCTGTAAGACAATAACACAATTGCATGGGCCAAAGAAACTCTCATGCAGCACTAATAGTTTTATGATCTGATTAAAGGAAAACTTGAGTGGAATATCAATCAATGTAGTCAGCTGTACTTCAGAAAAGCATTTGACTTGGTCTCACTCAGACACCTACTAGTACAACCAATGGATTGGACCAATGATGATAATGATGGCTTGGACCAATGATGATAATGATGGTTTGGACCAATGATGATAATGATGGATTGGACCAATGATGATAATGATGGTTTGGACCAATGATGATAATGATGGATTGGACTAATGATGATAATGATGGATTGGTCCAATGATGATAATGATGGTTTGGACCAATGATGATAATGATGGTTTGGACCAATGATGATAATGATGGAGTGGACCAATGACGATAATGATGGTGATTATGATGACTGAGAGTTGGAACATTGGAATATAGCAAAGTTGTAGTGTAAGACTTAGGGAGTTGTGTGAAATATGAATTGCCAGGTTTAAGGGAAATGACTAGCAGAGAAGTGCAGTTGTATATGGGTTCTATTCCAGAAATGGCTGACGGGATATTGAGCAAAGTCTACCTCAAAGCATTTGACACAGAGATAAATGCATTAGCAAAGGATGAGGGTGGAGTTTAAGCAAGTATTTGAAAGGATATCTAAGTGAGTAGAAAGATAACACATGAGGTCCAGTGCAGACAGAGGAAAGGTTCTGCATTTGTGCCACAAGGACCATGGTGTGAAGTGGAATGGATAGTAGAATAGCAGAAACAACTTGGCTTTGCTTATCACATCAGCAGGGTAAGGGTGAGAGGGTTATGGCCAAAATGTAGTTTGGTCAACAATCACTCTGTGCAGATCCCAGAACTAATGCCTCCTTAAATGCAAAGTTGAGGAGCAAAAGATAAATTCTTCACAAAGTTAAAGACAAATTTATTAGTAACTATATTTTGATAATATTCAGCTTTACTTCTCCTTTTCTCAGCAGTCTACACCTTAGAAGATTGCTTGTTGATACACTACAGTGGCTTGTATGGAATTCAATGAAGCTCATCTCTTCAAAATCCTGAGGTTATGTTGGTTCATGATATCATTCTTCAATGAATCCTTCTATTTTCCTGGTTAACTTTTTACAGGGGAAATGAACTAGAATTTGTGTACCTAGTGTCTGATCTGGATGTACACCTAAAATTCAGTTGTCAGCTATCATGCAGACTTCAGAAAGCTACCTACAAAATATATCCCAAATCAACCATGTCTTTTCCTGCTTGGTCTTAGTGGCAGCAGTCCAGGTTTTAGTTATGTCTTGGTTGGACTGCTGCAGTTTTCTATACCTTGGGCTAATGGAAGCTAACCTGGCTCATCTGCAGTAAGTGCATATCTCTGCCGAGATACTCTTAACAAGTACCTTTGAAAAGCCATATTATACCAATCTGCAGTATTTGTAGTGGCTGCTGATTGTAAACAGATGTGTAGTTAAAAGTCTGGCCTTCACCTGATTTGCCTTTCATAAGCTGGGCCCTGCTTACCAAAAAATTGCTGAGACATTTTCCTTTGCTGGATATCATGAATAAACAGCTGAGGGGGCTGCTGGTGGTTCAACTGATTTGCAGAGATTGCAGGCAGGTGAATTTTTGCATACCTTTGACATAGGATATTTATGTTCTCTGATGTGTGAGAACAATTGCTTGTATTCTTTCAGCAACTCCATCAAGTACCTCCTGTTTAAGAGAGTTTATTTACATACAAGGAATGCATTACATCATTTTTTGGGCTTTGATAATTATAACTTGCATGATTTTTATCTCTTTGCCTTCAGATATACTACAGTTGTTGGCATTTGTTGACTTGGCACTTTATAGTATTCTGCCTTGTTATGTGCTTTGTTTGTAAAATGAATAGATTTTAAATATTTAACTACTTTAAATAAACAAATAACTAAATAAGTAAATTAGGCTACATGGGAAACATGTCTCACAGCCTATGTACTGTGAAAAGTGAATGCCATGGTAGTTTTGTGGCTGTGCAGTAATGGCACTCATTTGTGGAAAGGAACTGCAAGTCTTGTTTCTCAATAACTGAAGGGTAGAAAATTCCATCTTTCACAGGAATGGAAATGTGGGAAGCACCTGACATTTTAGTAATTATGTATGGTGATTGTTATCTGCTGATCTAACAGAGATGGGTGGAGTCTTAAGCACAAATATCTAACAATATGGTAACAAACAGGGTACAGCAGAGACATATTTGAAGGTGCAATAAAAAGTTGCTTTGAGGACTGGGTGTTTTGGTGGATTTATTATTCTTTAAATGGCCATAGTTATTTTTTTGCCAGTTAGATATTGGAAGAATCCTTACTTTTAGTTACATACAGAAAGGGCAGGTTCCTGTGCATAAATAAGAGTGTTATAGCTAGAAAAACTACTCACAAGTTTCACACCTCAAAAAAGACAATATGTCACTTATCTCATGATTTGCTGTGTAAAATCAAATAAACCTGAGTCTAATTAGAGTCACTTATTAGTGACATAGAAGAAAAGTAAACAGTCGCTACTGGCTGAGGGCTATCATACTTGTTGAATCCTGTTTTTAAGGTTACTAAATGCCAATGCTGGAGAAGTACAGTGCTGGCAGAAGGTTTATCTCACAACATGTGAACTGCTCTCTAATCAAGTTCATTATAAATGACTGCATCACATCACATTTACCATAACATAAAGACATGACAGGCTGTTGTAATATTCCAAGGACATTAGTAATACAAAATCATAGAACCCCGGTACCTCCGATGTACTGGGACATTTGTGTGACATGACACAGCATATTAACAGTGACTATTGACAAGTTTAACTATTATGATAACATTGCCTAACACCTATGAGGTTTGCAGAATATGCAGAACATACAATTTTATATTAGCAAAGTGCATGTTTTATACACAATGAAGCAATAACACAGGGCAAATATACTATCGTATAGTACACCTAGACTCTTGTGTTTCACATTACCTCCTGCATTAATCTCTTCACTTTATCTTAAAAAAAAAAAAAAAATGCAAATGACTCATATTTAATACACTTGCTTAAGAATATTGTTTTGGCATCTTGTGGTTTAAGTTGCTTTGAAATTATTTAGTCAAAATGGTTAAATCTAATCAATATGATGAATGTTATACTTATTATACGATACTGCTTGTATAAGCATTTCTGTTGTTAGTTTACTTCATCTGCAGTAAATATACCTCTGCAATTGCCTTTGTCCTGTGTCATAGCTAAACGTAATCCATTAGGATCAGCCCACCCACCTGGCTAACAAATAAACATGCCTCTCAATGGTAAATGGACTGGTATGCCAGACATGCATGATGACCCATGACCTCTGAGGAACTCCTGCAGTATCATATACATTTTACTAGACTAGCCTGCTATGCAGTAACAGTACTCAATGATCCATGTCAGAGAACCCAGACAGAAAAAAAGAAGTAGAACTCTTTGCAAAGGATTGTTAAAGAATATCCAGAGGAACCTGTGAGCAATTGGTTGAAACTTTGTTACAAATCAGTAGGTGCTGATTATAATCAATTTATGATGGTGGAAATACTATGAATGTATTCCTTGAAACATTAACTAGAAACTCTGTAGATTATTCTATACTAATACACTTTATTTTACAAAGCATGCAAATGTGAAAAAACTATGGAGCTGTAGCGGAGGATAAGTGAAGGCAGTGACTATACATTGATGCATGTAATGTGCGGTGGAAAGAACAGATAGGCTTGTACTGTAGATCTTTCATCTTCTTGAGTATTATTTCTCCAGTGTGTAAAGCTAAACCTTAGTGGCAGCATATAAAAGACAGCAAAGCTTGCTGCTGAAAACTTGTCCATTTCCAAAACACTGCACACTGTTCCTGTTTATATGATCCCACGTATAAGCCTCGTGCTCAGCCTGACCACACATATATTTACCCTGCAGTGCTAACCAATCTGACTTGGTCACTGATGTCCTGAATAATGTGCAGCAAAAGAAGCAACAGCAACAAATACTAAGTGATGTACACAGAGTGGACACTGTTGTTTGTAGCGTTGTCGCCTCACAGTAAGACGTCCTGTTCGATTCTCAGCTAAAGCGTCTTCTGTGTGGAGACATGCGTGAACGGGTGTACCTTCATTGAAGATTGTGCATCAGGGCTGGCAACTCGGCACGTAAAAATCTACTGCCAATCATTAGTGGACCGGAGTTCTGCTGTGGCGACCCCTAACCGGAAAAAGCCGAAAGACACAAACAAACCAAGAATGATGAAGGCTACTGAGGAAGAGTAAGAATACTCCCCATTAAGCAAATACACCCCTTCCTTAAGTAAACAGGCTAGATTTTCAATATTCATGATGAAAAATTATTTACAATTCTGCAACATGCCTGCAATATAGGCATTTCTTACATAACTCAGTTCTGTGACCCTGCTACTTTAGTAACCAAAATTACAATATCACCGAAAAGGAAGTTTACATGATTGGATTCACATAAAATAACTAATTTCTTTTGAGTGCTATCATCCCTCCAAATGAGACTTCATCAGAATAATACCACAAACAAGAAACCAAGGCGCACATGTATATCATAGCTGACTCAATAGTGAGGCCCACAAATGTCCCACTCACTATATTAAATAAGGAGAAGGTAAACAGTCAGCTGTCTATCAGGTGCCAGAATCCGACACATAACACATACACTCAGGTCACTCCACAACAAGTACTAGTTTGACTTTGTCATTGTCCTTGTAGGTGTAAATGACCTGAGACGCACCTCCCAGGACTACATGAAAAGAGTCCTGAGCAGCATCCTACCATCACCCAGAATGATACCCCAGTACAAACAAAAAATTATTGAATTCAACAATTGGCTAAGTTTCTGGTGTCATTCTAAGGGGATCCGGTATCTGTCTGCTTGGGATGACATGATTGACAGACCTCGATGCTTTTCCAGAGATGGCCTGCATCTCTCACCCCTGGGTTTCTGGGTACTGGCTAAGGCTCTTGCCACCCCAGAGTGCCTTTTTTAGGCAGTGTTCCAAAGACCAAATTACCACTGTAACAGATATAAATAAATGCAATCTGAGGGTCATGTTTCTCAATGCTAGAAGTCTAAATCTCAAGATGCACTCACTTGAAGCACTCCTCAAAATGGAGAACATCAACATTTGTGCTGCAAAGGAGACCTGGTTTAAAGCAGCAGAAAGCAGCCCTGCGCTACCAGGCTATAACTCATTCCACACCTTTCGACCCCAACATATGGACCGTAGCTCCAAAGGTGGTGGTGTCTCCAAATTCATAAAGGATATGCATACCTTCAGACTAGTAGCCCAGCATAATGCATCTGAGATACTTCAGGTACAATAATCCAAAACAAAGCAAAGAGTATAAAGTCCAAAGCAGTAGCAAAACAAGAATAATACCCTGGACAGCAAAACCATGAAGCCACAAACTTCTAGGTCAAGATGCAGAATTACATGGTTTGAAAGTTATGGGTAATATTAATAGTTTTGACAGCCCTTTAATTCTCAAATGTAATGGTAGTTCAGGGCTAGTAAGAAATATTATTAGTAAGGAATGGAATCATTTTCTTTCATTTACTGATTTGAAAATGTTTAATTAAGAAAGCCTGAAAGTGGTGTATAAAAATGGAAGAAATTTGAAAAATTATTTACAAAGAAATAACAATGTATGTGAAAGCAATAATACAAGGAGATTGGGCACATTTAAATGCGGTCGATGTTAGCAGTGTGAGTTTTTTATAAATAAAGAAAGTGTCACATTAGATAGTAGAAATATTACTTTAGTAAGTAAGATGTATAATAACTGCGAAACTAGTGGACTGGTTTATTTAGCTCTTTGTCAATTTTGCCAATCGTTTTATGCTAGAAAAGCTGAAAGAAAGCTCAAGAGGAGAATTTATGAGCATACTTATGACATACAGACTAAGAAAGATAATAACACTCTGTTCAAGCACACATTGGAATGCCCACATGCCACTTTTATATTTTTTGTGATAGAAAAAATCAGTATGGATAAAAGAGGTGGCATGTGGGAAGAAACTATTGAGTACAGAGAATTATGGCGGCAATTGACATTAGAATCCAACATAAGGCCAGGCTTGAATGAATTTGTGTCATTGATGCCGCTCTTAAAATTAAGAGCTGCTAAATTATAGGAAATACGAAATGTGAATGTCTTTTCCTTATTTTTAACATATATATGTATTCAGATGTTTCTTACATTATTTTGTGTTAGTTATCAGTATCCTGTATGTTTATACCAAACATGATGTTTTAATTATATAGACATATTCAGACAAGGGATCTTTTAATGTATTTATTACATGCTGAGTTTTTTACATATTTATTTATGTTTTAGGATGTTTCATTATTTGTTTGTTTGTAACATTTCTGCTTGAAGGTTATGGTGAGTTTTTTAAGCTTTTAAGCTTTGGAGATGTTAATTGGTTTACAAAGTAGTGATGTCATGATTTTTTTAATTAAATAGAGTGAATTTGATTCAGCCCACATCTGATGAAGTAGCTTGAAATGAAAACGGAGTTCAAATCTCGTTCATGTGTTTTGACTGTGCATTCGTTGGTGAAATAAAAGTTTGTGTTGCTTAATTTCCTCAGTTCGTGGCTTCATGCTGTCCAGGGTATTCTTCTTGTTTTACTAATACTTCAGGTACAACTAACAGTGGGTAAAATGGTGATCCAGGTCATAGCCTGTTATAGGTCCCCAACCATGTACCTAGACTCTCACTGCACATTCCTAAGCACCTTGAAATCTATCAAGGTCCAACCCAACACTCTCATACTAGGAGACTTAAAATACCCCTCCATCAACTGGGAGAACTACTTAAGCACCAATACACTGGCCTAGTGCTTCCTGGAATTCATCAGCTCCAATGCCCTGGACCAGCTCATTCTGACCCTCACTAGAGGAAGCAACATATTTGACCTGGTAATTACTAACATGGGTGACCATTTCTCTACACCTGTAGTCAATCCCTCTCTGGTCAGATCTGACCATAAACTAATCACCATGGAAATCCACATCCCCCCCCCCCGCAAAGGTAACCACCTTTAAAAACTTCTCCAAACTGACTTTGGGCTCCTAAAACAGAGGTGGCTAACTTCACAGCACCCATGCCAATGGAAAATAGCTGCATGTCTGCTGAATCATACACCAATGCACTGTACGAACATGTACATAAATGCATGGAACCAGCCATACCCAACAGAACCAAGATGCTCTCCTCCAAAAAAAGGAAGCCAATCTGGTAGTCCCCTGCCATTAATAAACTCTACAACAGAAGGAAGGAACTCTTGCAGAAAAAGGTGAAGTCCCAAGACTGGAAAAACTCCCTTATTAGCCTCAGCAAAAAGTTGAGATCCTTCATCAAATCCTCTAAAGTCAGCTATGAAGGCAGAATTGCGGCAGACACTAAAAACAATCACAAAGCCTTCTATAGTTATATCAAGAACCTCCATGGCAATACCCAGATTTGCTCTGAGTTACTAAACAATGGTACCTCCTATACTGAGCCAACAGATATTGCCAACATACTAGTTGACAGATTCAGTGCAAACTTTATCCCTCTCAACCCCCTAAAAGACCAATCACAATAACAGAAGAATGCCAGGCACCTAGCATTACTGCAGCACAGGTTAAAGCTGCATTGTCCAATGCCAGGAATACAGGTTCCATGGAACCTGATAGTATCCCTAGCTGTGTTTTACATGAACTATAAAGTGAACTGGCACCACATCTGTGTGCCCTGTTCAGTCACAGCCTCACCTCAGGCTTTGTCTCTGCTGAATGGCAAACTGCTACAGACATCTCTCTCCATAAAGGGGGAGCAACTACAGACCCTGGGAATTATTGCCCCATTAGTCTGACAAGTCTGATATGTAAAGCTATGGAGTGCATCATCATGGACCTGATTAACAAAGATATAGGAAATCACCAAACTCTAGACCCCACTCAATTTGGCTTTGTGAAAGGGAGATCATGCCTGCTCAACCTGGTTGACTTCTTTGAGTCAGTCACCAGGGCTGTGGATGAAGGTAAGGAAGTGCATACAGCCTACCTTGATCTGGTCAATGCCTTTGATACCATTCCTCACTTGGAAATTATTGATAAACTCACTAAACTAGGTATCAACCCCTATATCACTAGGTGGATTGCAAATTGGCTCACAGATAGAACATACAGAGTCAATGTAGTAGACTCCAAATCAGACTACCAACCAGTCACGAGTGGAGTCTCACAGTGAACAGTCCTGCATCCTCTCCTGTTCAGCATCTACTTCTCAGATGTCCAGGCCAACACAAAGGGACTCTGGCTGACCAAGTTCACAGACAACTGCAAGCTGGGAGCCATTATTAACTCCCCAGGTGATTCAGACATCCTACAGAAAGGCCTCACTGAGACCAATGACTGGTGTTGAAACCATGGCCTTAAGCTTAATGCCAAAAAATGTGTTGTCATCCCCTTTGGTAAAAACTCTGTTCCCACTAATTACCACATTGATTGGAGCCCACTGAAGGTGTTATAAGAGATCTGGGGATGCAGGTTGACAGCAGCTTCCCCTTTGACTACATTTCCCTCATTAGACCAGTCATTAAGTATAATGCCCCATTTGGCATGTACCTCACTAGACACCTGCAACAGCTGGAGAGGCCACAGAAGTACCTCACGAAGAGGATCCGAGGCAATAAACACATGTCCTACATGGACAGACTCAAAAGACTCCAGCTATTCTCTGTCTCATATCGCCTACTTATAGGCGTTCTTTGCTTGACATACAAAGCCATGTCTGACCCAGCTCTGTTAAAAATGCTGCAGCTAAAGAAATCCCTCCGCATCACATGCTCCAGAGACCTCAACCTCATTACCACAATTAACAGAACATGCTGAAGGCACAGGTTCCTCACCAGAGACTGCCCATGCTCTGGAACAGACGTCCCATGCATGTCAAGCAGAGCACTTGGCTGTCCCTCTTCAAGAAAAATCTTGATGAGTAGATGGGTAATAGAAAGTTCACCCCGGGGATCACTCCAGCAGCTCAACTTGATAGAGGCACTGGGAACTAACATCTATGGGCTAGGTTTGTAAACACTCCAGAGCCAATAGCCTAGTACACACCTATAAACCTATGAACCTATATGTGTGCGTGTGTCTATATAGATATATATATTTTTACATATATATATATATATATATATATATATATATATATATATATATATATCTATATATATATATATACACACACAGATATATATATATATATATATATATATATATATATATATATATATATAGATATATATATAGATATAGATATGCACACAGTAAAAAAACTTTTCATTTGATAAACACAATTAAATAATTAAATTAAGTAATTTACTAATTTAATCATGTTAAGTACCCATGCCAAATGAAAAAATGTAAGGGATGATTTAATAAAGATGTTTCTTGTTTAAAAACAGGGTGGCAGGAACTGAATAATTTATGCAATGTTACTTAGATTATATGACATATAGCAATATATGCAAAGTATAATGTTTGTTAATGTTAATTTAATACAATTTGATTACTTTTGTATAAATGTAAATTTACCTGTGTCAAAAGTGATAATTTAATAAAGGTGTTGGAAATAAAAACAGACTTACTAGCTATAAGTTCACCTAAAATGACAGTGTGCAATAAAAAGTTGAGTGTTAACCACTAAAAAGGTAAAATTATATAACAAAGTAAATGTAATGTAAGAAATCTATAATTTTTTAGCCTTCATATGTAGTATAGGTGCAACAGATGTATATTCATTTATATCAGAGGAAGGTGGCACATAACCTAAGTTGCCATACCATTTCATGAGTTTCTACTAACACCTTCCACTCTCCTCCATGTTGGTTTTGAAGTTCTTGTTCCAAAATCCAAAAGTGAAATTTCTTCAAAGAACCACAAACTAAGGTGTGTTTATACAAGGCATTGTTTTCATTTTTGTTTAGACTATAATAAAGGTGTGCAAAGATTCCTATTCTAAAACATCATCAAGTTTTGACCGCATAAAAAGTAGGGCATTCAGTACATATAGCAATGTACACCATCCCTTACAAAAACAATTCCCTTTTATGTAAAAACACTTTAGACTTTAAAATATTTTATGCTACTTTATCAGGAATTCCTTTGTATATATTACTTTTAACACCACCTCATCATTGAGGTGTGAATTTATTAAAATATGGTAAAATAAGTGCTCTATGATCACCCATGTCTTTGCTATCACATTTTTAAAGATTTTGTAGAGCATTTTCAAAGTGTTCAGTATTGTATTAGGAAGGGAATTTAACCCCTTTTAACCAGCCTCCTCCTACAACTTCATACTTTGGCACAACACAAAAGCTATAGAAACAAATACAGAAATGACAGTTTACAATATCACGTTGTGCATTCTAACCATATAAAACTACTTTGATGTTGTTTTTTTTAACTTTTCTATGTGTTCCCACCCCTTTACAATTCACCACCACTATATCAAACTAATATAACAATTGCTGTTTAGTAAACTACATGTTTAAATGCTGTAATAGTATAACCATTGGTTTTGTTTTAAATGAACTGACAAAAAGCTGAGAATAAGGCTTTAGAAACAGTGAAAAAAAAACAAACAAAAACAGGAAATGCAGTCACTCAGTCTACATTTGCCACCTGAATTTGGTTGTATCCCTTACTGTATTTCCTATTTTAGAAATCAGTTTACTTATGATTGATAGCTAATCTCATACTTGATTGCATAATAATTTTCTGATCATTATTATAAAACCTACCAAAATAATTACTTTCTCAATGCAGTTAATGCACAGTACATAATCAACTTCAGTACAATATGATATATAGCAGTTTCACAATATAAATATCACTAAAGTTTGCAAGCAGATATATTTTGTCTGGAGGCACCTCATGTCGGCTGTATAGAAGGTAGTGAGATCAAGGAATTGTTGACAATAGGAGGTAGGGAAGGGTAGGGTAAGCTGATTAGGAAAGAGTTAAGTCTGAAGGAGGAAGAACTGCTCAGGATGTGATGTAGGTAGGAGAGGAGGGGTTATTTTTTTTAGGTTTTTTGGCAGGGGAGGATTACAGTGTTCCTTACATGGGTATGTTTTAATCCTGCCCTCCCAATCCCATTGAGATAAGGTTTGTGTCTTGAGTGGGTGAAGTAAGGAGGCTTCAGCTTGTGCTCCTTTTCTGTTCCCCCCTTGTTACCTACTTTGGCAGATTTGGTCAGGTCAATAGTGAGTTATGAGTTAAGAGGCGGTATGCTGCCTCATAAGTGAGGTCAGAGTGAGTGGATGAATGTAATGCTGCTTGTATTCAAGGACAAATGATAAAGGGTGAGTAGTTATAATGCTGCCTACTAATGTGAATTGCTGTTTGTGATGTTCTTGCTGTATCTCTTGTTGAATTATTCATTGTTTCAGTTATGTGCTGTGGATGCATAGTTCATGTTACTAAACTGGTTGTAATGCATATTTGGTGTGTTTTATGTCTCAAGGTGTACACGGGCAAATACAAGTATGTTAGAAGGAATATTTTCTTATTGCTTCAAGGCTCAAGGCCAAATAATGGGGACTGCTTAAAGTAGCATATGCTACATCTACTATCCTTTCTATGAAAATAGTGGTTCCTAGCATCCCTTCTAAACCACATACCCTACTTCCATAAACTGTGTTCTCTTGTATTTACACATATTTTTTTTTCTAAAAGATGATAAAAAACTTACCTTCTGGGGATTTGATTGAAATATTAAAAACTTTATACCACATCTGCACTCTTCTGTCTTTTCCAAAAACTATTCGTAGTGACATTTTCTATTGCTTTCACGTGTGCATTATGTGTTCTATGTTTCTACAAAACTATAATCTTCAGAATTAAATGTAATACTCCTGATCGGGCCATAGTATTTGTTTAAAGGAACAGATTTTTTGTTTTCTAAGGTGATGCATCTTCCTGTACATTCCACAGCAGCAACATACTTCCATGTTGCTTTCTCACCCTGTTTGCTTACTTAGTCCCAACTCTTTTCCTTTTTTTGTTGCTACTACTTTCCCTCCAGTCATGTACATACATCCTGGAGTATTGTTTTCCATATGCATTGTTTTGAATTTTATGTTCACAATTTAAAGTTCTACATATTTGTTTTTTCCTTATATCTTGCCAGTCTCTTCTTATTTTTGTTCTACACCCTCTTTTCTATCAACATTTCCGCACATTGGTGTGTCATCAGTGAAAAAGGCAAACTCTTCCTCTTTGTCCTTTAGTTAAACCAGTTACACAGCAATAGGCAAGGAAGAGCTCCATTACCAACCTCTGTTTCTAATAATAACCATTTATTCATCTGAGTTGTTGTTGCTGTTGTGTCTTTCGGTTTTTCCCGGTTAGGGGTCGCCACAGCGGAACTCCGGTCCGCTAATTATTGGCAGTTGATTTTTACATGCCGAGTTGCCAGCCCTGATGCACAACCTTCAATGAAGGTATTCCCATTCATACATGTCTCCACATAGAAGATCCTCTAGCTGAGAATCGAACAGGGCAGAGTCTTACTGTGAGGCAAAAATGCTACTGCAGCACCACAATTTTAAGTCTCTAAGCCTAGTTATACACCAAATGACTTAACCCATGTTATCCCAGCTCAAATCCCCTCTAATTCATTCGTTAATCATCCATGTGCTACTGGTCAAATGCCTTGCTAAAATGTAAATAGTTTGTTTTCACCAGTGTTTCCAACAGTGGCTTTATAAGACAGTAAAAAGACCCTATTAGATTATACAAATAACACATGATATCTCCACTTAAATCATGTTTTAAACACACTAGTGCTAAAAAAGCCTGTTAGAAAAAAGCTAATAGATTAGTTTTGGATTATATCCTTACTCTGAACCCATTCTACCTTAATTTCTTAGTCTTACTTGTTTCCAGATATTCTAAAATTCTCTCAGCAATAATTGTACAATTTGCTAACAACTGAGGACAAACTGATAGAGTAGTAATTTCCAGACTTAGTGCTGCTCATACTTTTGTGAACAGAAGTCATAGCAATACTTTTCCAGCCATCTGGTATTTTACCCTCTTGACATATCATACTAAAATGATTCAATAATGGCATTATATATATTTTTTTTTTAGTTCTCCTAAAAAATGTAGGATGAATCATGTCCTGTTTCATTTTATTATTCTTTATATGTTAACTGTGTAGCTGACTAGGAAGAAATGCCTCTTTTTGGCAGTGAACCAAGAGCACTGTACAGTTAAATGACTATCTCAGTCACAGTGCTTTGAGCACTGTACAGATAAATGACTATCTCAGCCACAGTGCTTTGTACACTGTACAGTTACAGTGGCGGAATTAAGCATGGGTGCAGGGGCACATGCCACCCCCTTTTTAAAGCTGTTGATCCTGGAGAAGAAGATGCACTGTACCGTTCTTTTTTTGAAGTCAGAAAAATATACTGCCAAAATGGTACATTATCCAATTTCCGCTTACATTCTTTTTTACTGTTTCAGTGCACAAAGCTCATTTAAGAATTCTCTATTCTCAACATAATTAAGTTAAATGAATTGAAAGTTATCACAAGGTATTTCATTGTTAACAAAACTCACACAGAAGCCAGAGACATAGTTTCACACACTTTTGTCTAACTGTTTTGTAACTACCCATTTGACTCGGAAAGTGTTCAAATCTACCAAGCTGACAGTAAGAAAACATTTGTGTTAGTATTTTAGCAGCCAAGTGGACATCTCTTTTTATGTATGTCACAGTTTCTATGCAGTACTTTTTTTATTTATCATTTGTTAAACCGGTAACTGTTTGTTCTGAAGTCTGTTTATTGGCCATGTCTATTGGTATCCACAAGTCCCAAAGCAAAGTTATATACTTCATATAATATAGTATAATATAATATATATATATCCGGATTTTCATCCGTCCAAATTTAAACATTTGAGGAACAGAAAAGTTGCAGTCTACAGTTATTAAATTATGATATATAACATTACACGCTTCCTATACTTCAGAAAATGTGAATTAATTCATAATTGTGAATTCAACCAGTTACCTATGTGAAGAATGTTGGTATCTAAAGGGTAGCCCTAGTTTTGGATTGTGACCCTTACCGCAAAGTATGTAAGGTTTATTTCAGCCACATATGGAATATTATTAGTAATTCCCTCCCTCACCATTCCAACGGCGCACTGGTGCAGCAGTTTGTCCTCTTATCTTACAGCAAGAGGGTCTCTGGTTCGATTCTTAGCTGAGGGTCCTCCCTGGGTTTGCTTTGGTTTATTCTAACATTCAAAGACATGCATCTGGAGTGTTTCTTCCAGGGCCTCCGCTAAAAATTGGTGCTTTCTAAGGCAGGTTTTCCTGGTAAATAAACGTTAAATAAGTAGGCATTTTGATTTTCACTTGTTGCAAAATGACAGGCATTCGTTTTTCCTTGTCTGTGATACCTAAAATGTAGTTATGAATGTTGTTGAAGAAATACATTGAGACAATTGTTTTTGTAATCATCCATGTGTTAATTGGACAGTGATTCCCCTGATATCAAGAAGTGCCCAGAGCAAATGTATGGCCACCCATCTTTTTTTTTATTTTGGTGTCCCCATCCTACTAGAATTTTTAGTTGAAAGCCAAACATACCCAAGTTCATAGTGTTGTGTAACTGTGTGTACCATTTACTTTATAGCTGCTAATTTGCTAATTCCTTGCAAGATGCTTCAAGCTTTTTTTGGCACGGTTTAACAATGTTTGAAGTCTTAATAAAATGTGACCCTCATTCATCAAAAAAGATTGTGATCCACTTTCTTTTCTGAACTATATCTATATATATATATATATATATATATATATATATATATATATATATATATATATACACACACACACACACACACACACACACACACACACACACACACACACATATGCATATATAAATATATATATATATATATATATACATACATACACACTAATATATATATATATATATATATATATATATATATATATATATATATATATATATATATATAAAACATTTAATTTTTCTTGTTAGTTTTCACTTTTTGCAAGCTGGGTTTTCTGAGTGCTTTAATCCTGCTGTTGCCCTTTAACAGCATTTCATTACTACTATTTATCTATTTTTGTATTTTTACATCATTTTTAAAAAAGTAATAAGAAATTATGTAAAAATTGTAGCTTAGATTTCCAGGTAATATTTTTTTGAACAGTGACTTAACTACTAGACATGTTTTTAACCATCTTTTACAAGTTCATTCACCTAATAAAGTTTGAAAAGAGGGGCAAATGTTGTGCTTTTATATATTTAATTCATAATAATGTAATCTTCAGATGCAGTAGTCTTAGAGGTGCATTTTACAAATAGTTTGGCGATTTTCTTTTCTTTTTTTTTTTTTATGGAGATTTTTTCTTATTTATACAATAGTATTAAATATATGTTGGAAGACTTCTCCTTCATAGTTTTCAACCTTCAATCTGCAAAATGTGGAATGCTATATTTCTGTCACAATGTGGAACAAGTGGGCAAAATGTGGAACACTAAGGTAACTAATGCTAAATGTTACCCATACCACTTAAGTGTACCTGAATAGGAGGAATGCTCATCATTTTGAGTATAAAAAAATCCATGTTCCTCACTATTCCACAATGAAAGCGGTGTGACACACATTTAGTGTTAACATTTTGTAGGTGATATCCATGGTAAAGTAAATCTTATTAATTCATCAAAACAGCATTTTATGAGTATGACATAACACATTTAGCCACCTTCTGAGGCTCATAGATGAACTTGATAGTTTTGTCTATTTGTTCCACATTATGAGAAGCAGTGAGTTAATTTAAAGCATGGCTTCTGTGTGTACCAATGAGCCCTACAGTTAAATCTAAACCAGATAATAATTTTAATAAAATATTGAAATTTATAATTAACGTACAGCAATGTTTTTTTTGTCTTAATGGATAAAAATCAGTTTATCTCACTGACATAACTTGTTAACCCATTCTTATAGTTTGATAAAAGAACAATACTGTTCCACTTGTGACAAAATGTTCCCTCCTCCCAACTAATTTGTACATTGTGGTGTGGGTGACATATGCTTGTTTCCTGTAATGAGCTGCAGACGTGCAGTTGTCCGCCATTGTTGCCTGCCTTTAAGTGCTTGACAATAGTACTAACTCACTCTAACTTCAATTCATAAGCATTGCTCAAAACCTAAAGTGTCATGAGAACAAACTTCAGATCTTGATAGACTCAGGAATTAATGCGATGATGTCTATGACCCTGGCTTTTTAAATATTTTGCTCAGACAGAGAAGCTGCAGAGAAGTCATCCCTGCTTATTATACTGATCCGTGTCTATAGATGTATTGGAAACTGTACTCACTTAATTTCCATCTGATAACAGTAACAGACAGCCTGATAACCATCTCATTGCATTCATAATTAGCCTGAACTTTTAGTCAGAAACTGGGACGCCAGCTGGGAGTTCAAAATTGATTCATTTTAATTATTTGCTATAGTTGTAAATATATCCTGAAATTATCTACTAAGAAACAGCTACTGATAAACCAGTGATGGCTTCCTTTAATTGTTATTCATCAGTTGTGTTGTAATGACTTGTTTACATTAAACTTCATTCTTTTAGTTAGGGAAAGTTACATTGCATGCTATTTATTATGTGGAAAAGAGAGCGCAGCAGACCCCCTTTTAAAGGATATGCAATTTGACACTGTTTAAAGACTCTTAACCATAATTATCTTAGTTCAATAATACATTTGTACCAAAATATTTACTACCTTTTCAGGAAGAAAATAAATGATATGCATTTGCAAGAGTCGGGTATTACAGTGGTCTGTAAACCCTTCAAGGAAACCATATTATTTTACTGTTATTTAATAGCTGAAGTACAGTATGTGTTCGCACTGCAAAGCAGCAAAGTAGAAGACTGCCAGTCTCTCAAGTACCTGAAGTGGAACTTTTTTATGGAAACGTGAGATTTTGTAGTGCAAACCATCTCCACAAACAATGTGAAGTACTGGACTTTATTTCACCAAAACAAAAGCTTACTGTTGCAGAATGTGTATTGTTTATGCTGTTTATACAATTTTAAGGTGTGTCAGATGGAATTGTTCTACACAACTATTTTCTGAAATGCAGGAAATACTGTGTTGTAAAGGCTCAGGACATTTATTGTTTTTCATGTCCCAACGTCTGCTCAAATGGGGCTTCTCTGGCATAAGGACATGTAGGTGATGACCCTGCCTTACAAGTGAGAAGCAGAGAAAAAATGGTCTAATGCTGCGTTTAGAATTCTTTCTGCATCGCTTCTTACTTTCTTTGGAGATGTGTGTTCATTTAAAAAACAATGCTGTGCATATCTCTCAACAGTGCGTCTCATTTTGCCTCATATTTTTACTGTGCTCATCTTAAAATGTGATTTTCATCCAGACAGCAATAATACTGTTAATAAAATAAATTTGAAAGTTGTGATTTTAATGAAGAACAGTGACTATTGTGATGCTAATCTAGTTATAGAGGGAATTTGGGACAGATAAAAACCACTGAGAATGTCCAGAGGATGGGACCCGATATTTTTAAATACTATGGTTACTTAATAGGAGTGTTGACATTCCCAATGATTAACATCGCTATGCATTTTCTGCAGAGTAAGTTAATTATCATTGTTTAGTGACTGTAGGGATACCAGTTTTATTTTAAAACATAACTTTTCCAAGGGCTAGTGAACATATCTGAAATAAAGTCCAGCAGTGATCAAGGACACAGGACAGATAATGATGAGGATTAATTATGAATGTCAGATGTTGGTGAAACAGTCTTATTCTTTAGAAAATGCATGCAGATTTACCTTTTCTTACTTTAGTGACTTCCCAACTGACCCTGTATCAACACACAAAGGGATAAAATTAATGATTCTGGGCCTTTGTCCATTATCATTAAAGAAACAGAGTGAAACACTTGCACAACTCCCAAACACCCCCCCCCCCCAGCTCCTAAATGTGGAAGAGTACCTCTTACAATGTGGAATAAATTGACAGAATGTAGAACACTTACTCTCAGCTTCAGTTGGGAAGCTCCCAGCATACATTTCAACCTCTTATCACAAGAAATCTGGACAAAGCCTAAAATAATTGGGATGTAAGTGCCCCAAAAATAGGGACTGAGTTTAAATATTGCTCTTATGAACACAGAAAGTTGTTATAACAGGATTTGTGTTACTCAATGGGAATGCTCTTGTACCCACCCCACATAACCAACTCTACCTTTCCCTGTACTAACATTCTACTCTATTCATCTACTATGTTCGTTCATTAAAATGCTTTTATGTTTTGCTTTTATTCCTTCGTTAGCCTGTACCAAGATTGTCACTGACAAATGTTAAGTACATTTATGTTTTGATTACGTTTTGCTTATGTTCTTTTATAGTATGTACCTATATATTTACAGTCAATGTTATTGTAAATTGATTTTCTTTTTTGGAGCTTTTCTCCCCAGGACTCCATTGAAAACGGGTTCTTAAATGGCCCAATGGACTATCCTGGTAAACCAACTGCAATAAATAAATAAATAAATAAATAATGTATTTTCTGAAGGATATGAAGTCAAACTCAAATCAATGTCATTATTCAGTGACTTCAGTGCTTAGTTCTGCAAATAGGGACTGTAGTACTGAATTTTGAATCTATGAGGAATATGGTGAATAATGTTCCTAATGTTCCCTTTAATATGGAAATTAAGATTATTTGTTTCTAATGTTTCATATTACAACATGCTGTTTTTTGTTAGACTATTTTAGTTTTCTTAATTCTGTAGGGAAAATTTAGGAAACAAAAAACTGCTAAAAAATATTGGTCTAATTGCGATTTAAATCTCCCATTCTGTAAGGTAAGACAGTCCAAATTAGGATTGTCCTTCCATAATGAGGACAGGTTAGGGAACTTTAGCTATGACTGAGTTTACCGCTTTTGCCTTTGTTTTAGCTTTATTAATTTTGTATCCCGAGAAGATTTGAAACTGTCTTAAAATGTTTCACAACACTGTAATATCCCTTTTTGGTTTTGTCATGTATAAAATAATATCCTCTGCAAATAAAGCCAACGTTTCCTGATTACCATATCAACTATATCCTGGAATTTCTGAGCCCCTTATTTTCTAATATTTTGCATCAGTTTCTGACCCAAATTAAATTCCTTGAGACACCAGAGTGATTGGTTCATACTCTGCTGAAAGAGCCATGCTGTGAAATTGTATGAGTAAAAGGATCCATTAGAACACAAAAGGAAAAAGTGAGCCAAAAATGACAGATATAGAAAAGGGGGGGATGGATACAGAAAATTGCAGATTCATGTATATACATTCTGAACAATACAGTCACACAACAGAAACAGTTCAGATGAAGACCCAGATTTTATTTACAATGGTGGTATCCTCAATCCTCTCTGAACAATACAGTCACACAACAGAAACAGTTCAGATGAAGACCCGGATTTTATTTACAATGGTGGTATCCTCAATCCTCTCTGAACAATACAGTCACACAACAGAAACAGTTCAGATGAAGACCCGGATTTTATTTACAATGGTGGTATCCTCAATCCTCTCTGAACAATACAGTCACACAACAGAAACAGTTCAGATGAAGACCCGGATTTTATTTACAATGGTAGTATCCTCAATCCTCTCTGAACAATACAGTCACACAAGAGAAACAGTTCAGATGAAGACCCGGATTTTATTTACAATGGTGGTATCCTCAATCCTCTCTGAACAATACAGTCACACAACAGAAACAGTTCAGATGAAGACCCGGATTTTATTTACAATGGTAGTATCCTCAATCCTCTCTGAACAATACAGTCACACAAGAGAAACAGTTCAGATGAAGACCCGGATTTTATTTACAATGGTGGTATCCTCAATCCTCTCTGAACAATACAGTCACACAACAGAAACAGTTCAGATGAAGACCCAGATTTTATTTACAATGGTGATATCCTCAATCCTCTCTGAACAATACAGTCACACAACAGAAACAGTTCAGATGAAGACCCGGATTTTATTTACAGTGGTGGTATCCTCAATCCTCTCTGTGATTGTGTTTTATCTTTTCTACTCCTCAAAGGAAATTGGGAAAGTATCACAGAGCCAGTCTTCAAAATCAGATACAAGCAAACTGTGCATCACTTACCAATACCATCTAGGGTTGCATTATTATAATGAACAGGTTATAATATAAGTTGTAGTACCAGCGCCTATGTAGGGGAATCAGAATCAGGCTTTATATTCATCCTCAAAAACATACATGAGCTATATCCCCAAAGCAGTAAGGAAAAGAAGTTAAAGCTTACTGGTGGGGGAAATATAGGGTTTCCTTGGATTCTGGGATGACATGAAACCACAGAGGGTGGTTAGATGTTGGTTTTGCATATCCTTCATGAAAGGTACTGTGACACTCTAGCAGTGCTGTCCACTTTCTAAGTCCATGGAACACCTGATATGTGAAGGTAACAAGAACTGGGAGTCCACTGGAGCTCTACAATAAAAATGGCTGTGGATGTATTCACCATTAAAATGAAGCAAAAATAATTACTCAGAATTTCTGTAGTGAGTCTGAAATAAATAGTTTATTACCACAGGCACAACTCCAAGTTTTTCCTTTGGTGCATGTCTAACAGAAATTCAAGAAACTCTACTAAAAGCATAAAAAAATTAGATTACTGTGTATTGGAATGATCTGTTGTCTTAAGTTTAAAGTTTGTTTTTATGGGTTTTCTTTAGATATCACCAGTGTTCTTTTTTATCAGTGATTTTTTTTATTTCACTAATTCGTTAAAATATGTCACTTTCTTTACTTTGGTTTCACCTCATTACTTTTCTCAGCACTAAATGATAAGCAAAAGCAATGCCAAGGCTGAAAGATGTAAACAAAACCACAATGGTTTTAAGTCCATTACCTTGAAAGTGGTTGCAGTAGTCCCCACACTCAATCCTTACTTTCTAGCAGTGTTTCCTTTAAGAAACTCAACATCAACAACAATGTTATGTGCAATTGAATGTATATTGCTGCCTTTCCACACATGATGTCAGAGCATCTTAAGGTGATCTTTCCACAACCACCAAACCTAGTGTCCCACTTTACCACTCCCACCTCGGTAGTCAACAAACCAGACTGTGCCCCCCCCTTTTCTAATTCCTAGATCAGCCACTGAGTTAAATGACTATTGCAGTCTCAGTGCTTTGCCTACAATGGTACTCTCATTTCCAGACCAGCTTTTCAAGTTTTTGAAGACCCTATTCTTTTTGAAAACTTACTGTCTGATCATCTATTCTGTCCATTCTTTTTTTTTTTGTACATACTGAGCAAGGTTTCATTTAGCAGCATTGCCCTTTTGCCATCTTTTTTTTTTTTTTTACATCTAGACTTCATTCATTGTATTTGACTTCATAAGATCATAGGAGATTACTAGGCTATCGACTCAGAGGGCATTTTAAGCCTAGCGATTTCGACCCAATTTAATACCATAGAGGTACTAGTCAATACCCAAGATTGCATTTACTGATGACTGCCCATGTCTAGGAGGGTTGTGGGCACTATCCCTGGTAAGAATTTATGGTGCCCATCCACTCAACCAGGTTCCTCTTGAACAGTGATGTAGAGGTACTCTATTTCACATGAATTGGTAGCCTGTTCCAAAGAAGTGGCAGTCACTGGGCAATAAATCGGTCCCTCCGGCATGTTCTATTTAAGTCACAGGCCATACTTAAGTCCCTGGAATGGGTATCCCTAGACCCATTTGATTTATGGATATGCAGTAAGTTCATTAGGTTTGGGTCTTGATTTGCACTGTAGGCCAGGCACTGGGAAATAATGTCGGGCAGCATGTTGCCAGAGAATCCTTTGGCTAGGCTTGTAAAGGCTCCAGGACCATTAGCATAGTACACCCCTATGAAGCTATGAACCTACGTCTCCCCTAAGAAGTCTATATGATACAGAGTACAGTGACAGTGATTTTAGTCAGTCCATGGAAGGCACATGCTGGAGGCCCTTGATGTTCTTCGTTAGAAACCTCTGAAGTCTCTCTAATTACTGTAGGTGCTTAGTACGGTACATACCGAATGGGGCATTATACTCAATTACGGGCCAGATATTTTTGCTCTCGAGGTGATGCCTTTACTAATCAAGTGAGCTACATGGAAAGCTTTCCTTACAATGGTAGACACATGGTGGTCGAAGTTAAGGTCGCAGTCAACCTGCAATCCCAAGTCTCTTACCACTTCCTGGGTAATTAGGGTATTGTTATTGATTTGAAAGTGTGAAGGAACATTATTTGTGCCAAAGAGAATGATGATGCATTTCTTTGCATTCACTTTGGGACCATCACTAATACACCAGTCGTTGGTCTGTGTGCGACCCTCCTGGAATATACTGGCATAATTTAGGGATTCAATGATTCCACCTAGTTTGCCATCATCTACAAACTTGGTTAGCCACAACCCTTTAGTTTTGACCTGAACTTCTGAGAAGTATATATCAAACAGTAGGGGCTCCAGCACTGACCCCTGTGGCACCCCATTGTTAACAGGTCTGCTGGTGATGTGGAGTCACCTACTTGGATAATTTGTGTCCAGTTTGTGAGCCAATTGGCAACCCATCTTACAATGAAGGGGTTTACATTCAATTTGCTAAGTTTATCAGTAATGCCTGAATGTGGAATTGTGATGAAACCTTTGCCAAGTAGAGGTATGCTGTGTGCACACATGTTTCTCTCATCAATGGCCTTGGTCACACTTTCAAAGAAATCCACAAGATTTAACTGGCAGGATCTGTCCTTCACAATGCCAAATTGGGTAGGATCCAGGGTTTGGAGGTCACCTATGTTTTTATTTATGAAGTCTATAATGACAGGTTCCATGGCCTTACAGATGAGACTGGTCAGACTTAAAGGTCTGTAATTCCCCGGGTCTATTGCTAGGCCACCTTTATGGAGGGGAACAATGTATTTATTTATTTATTTATTGTACATTTGTTTACCAGGATAGACTGACCGGACACAGGTCCATTTACAGCTGAGGCCTGAGGAGAAAAGCTCCACAATTAGATTAACATCAGCATGGTAATACAAACAATCACATAACAGTGATAAGTGAGGTAAGTACAGACATAAAATGTCTAATACAATCCAGTCTCAACAATAAACAATACATCAGCAGCAAGTGAGTAAATTTACAAAGATAGAGAGTCTCATACATCAAAGCTTTAACATTGATTAGTGAGATAGGATAAAAGAATAAAAAAATCAAATGATTAGACATGATATATTATGCGATTTCAAGTTGACAGTAAAATACCTAACTGTAGCATATATACAGTAGAGATAGCAGGAAGGAAGGTGTAAAGTGTGCTGAGATTGTGAAATTGATGTGATGCATTGACATGGCCATGTATTCATAAGATGTGATTTGAGAACATTTTTGAAATGTGTGTTAGTGGGGGCAGAGGTCAGAGAAGGGGGGAAGTTATTTCAGGATCTAGCTATGGCATGAGAAAAAAAGAGATTTCTCTGAGTTGTTGTTAACTTTAGAGATGCAGAGGAGGGATTTCTCAGTAGATCAGAGAGAACGATTACTACTGTCTGGAGAGAGTAACTGGCTTAGTGCTAGGTTTTTTTCAAGATGTCTAAGAATATTAAAGGCAATGACTAACTGGTGGTAATTGAGTAGCTGGGGAAGTTCTAACCATCGTAGTTCCCTTAGAGATTGACAGTGATGGGTTCTGAAGGTGGAGTTGTTAGCAAACTTGGCAATTTTATTGTAACAAGATTCAAGTCTGGCGAGATCAAGTTTTCTGACTTGGGTAAGAATTGATGTGGCATAATTAGAGTGGAGAGTAGATGGGTTTGGGCTAGAGTGATCCATGCCTGTTCTGAGAGGAACTGTTTATGCCTATATAGGGTTTCCATTTTTTTGTGGACCTTTTTTATGGTTTGTGAGATATGGACATTGAAGAATAGGTTATTGTTAATTTCTACACTGAGGAGTTTGGTATGGTCAGAGGGAGATATGATTGTGCCATTTTTGGAAAAGATCGAAAAGGATAGGGGGTAGGTATAGATATGGTGGGGGTGAAAAGTAGCAATTTTGTCTTATTGGGGTTTAGGATTAGTTGGATATCAGTAATCCAACTTTCTACAGAACTGAATAACTGTAGCTGTTCTACATTTCACAGGATCAAAGCCTGTGGGTGGTGATGCTAGTTCATGTTTTAGCCTGTTTAGGAGACAGTCAGGGATGCCATCTGGTCCCATACAGGCCATTTTCTTTGCCATGGTCAGGGCTTTGAGGACCTGCTCTTCAGATATGTAAGTTGGGGGGAGTTTGGGGGAAGGTTTGTTGTAAGTTAGGAGGGGATAAGGGAGTTACATTTTCACCAAACCTATCCGCCAGCAGGTCCACTGTCTCTTTGGGGTCAGTGTGTGTGATGCCATTAGCCACCAGTTCTGCACGTGCTTGGGTCCTACCTTCTAGGTTAGGTACATAGCTGTAAAAGGCCTTATGGTTATCCTTGGTAGTACTTGCTAGGTTTCTCTCAAAGGAGCTCTTGGAAGATTTGACAAGTAGTCTTATTTGCCTGTTAAGGCTGGGGAGGGTGCTTTTCGATTGGGTCCTTGTCTTTGTTTTCTTGGACAGCAACTTTTTTTCATTTATGGTAGAGTTTGTTGATGCTGAAAGTTCACCATGTTAGCTTGACTTTACTTGGGGCTCTGGCTTTGATTCTATCTGGTACAGCAAAGTTTATACACTTATGCAAGTGATTGTACAGGGCTTTAATGTAAGCTTTGGCAATTGGCATAGTTACCACTTTCAGTTTGGGGTGGGGCTTGGAATGCATTTATACCTTCACCTAGGAGGGTATAGTTTGCCTTGGTGAAGTTTTTTAGCCTGATGTCACCCTTTGTGAGTTCTGGTGTTAGTGCCAGTTTGAAGGTGACTGATTTGTGGTCCATTTTAACTAATGAGGGTCTAACAGTTGCAGCAGTGCACCTGTTTCACATGTTGGTGAGGACCAGATCTAGAATATTTATTCCTCTTGTCAGTGTATGGATAATTTACTTCAGGGCATTTGGTTTCACAAAATCAAGGATCCTTTGTGCTATTGAGTTTGGGCTAGAGTAGGTTTCCCAGTTGATGGTGAGTTAATTGGAATCTCCCATAACTAGTATGTTTGTTAAAATATGGATTTTCTTCAGTTTGGTTAAGTAGACTTTGTGAGTGTCGTGATGCATGGAGGGGGATCTATAACTGGCTAAGACTTGAATGGGGGTCTTAACCTAACATAACCTGGACCTGGAGTACCTCCATAGAGTTGTCCAGTCTAACGAGACATGAGGTGAATTTATTTCTAATATAAATTGAAACACCGCCTCCTTTGTTTTTCACAAGTTCATTTTGTAGTCTAAAGGTGTGGAAGGCATTGTAGCCTTGCAGGCCTGGGGTACTCTCTGAGGCCTTAAACCAGGTTTCTGTGACAGCACAGACATCTACATCTTCTACTGATAGTCGTGCTTCCAGGGAATGCACTTTTTGGTTTAAGCTCCTAGCATTTAGCAGAATTACCCTTGGTTTGTTCTGATTAGTTAATTTCACATCAATAATGGTGCTTTTGAGACCTTGCTTGAAAAAGCTGTTATGGGGGAGGCAAGAGCCTTTGCCATCAGCCAAAAGCCTAGGGGTGCCAGGTGCAAACCATCTCTGGCAAAGCAGCAAGGTTTGTCAACCATGGCTTCCCAGACAGGCAGGAACTGGATCCCCTTGGAAAGACACCAAAAACTAAGTCAATGATTGAAATCAATCATTTTTTGTTTATATTGTGGCATCATTCTAGGTGAAGGTAGTATGCTGCTCAAGGTTTGGGACATACCTACCTGGGCACATACTCAGAGAGCTCGACCAAGTGTCTACACTGCCTCAGGAGATCCAAGTGAAAAAGGTTGGTAGGATAAACAAGGGTAGTCCAACTGCCCATAATGCTAGGTTGAAGACTGTTCTCATTAGGGGTGGCTTTTCAGAAACGATCATGAAGGAGCTTGGTGAATAGATATTTCTGCCTGGGCTTTAAGGGAAAATTTGTTTAATTTAATTGCTCAGCTTTGGTGCTCAGTTACAGAGTAGTGCACAATGCTGCTTGACATGCAAACAAGCAAAAACTTCATCAGATGTAGCTTCTAAATACCAGAAGCTAAAATTTGAAAAAAAAAAAAACGTGAACAAAATTCAAAAGGACCAATGAAGATGCTTATTCCAAGCCCTATACCAGCCTCCCTTTACCAGTTAGGTGTCAATCAAACACAATTCTTGAACAAGAGTGCAGACAGGCCCCTTCCAATCCAAGATGGCCTAGAAAATGTGCTCCGAACAAATAAACTACTACAAACAATTCCAGAAGCAGCAGATCAGGATCTGGAAAATGCCACAGCTACTAGCTATCCTAGTTATCATTTCTCTTTAACTAGCTATCCTAGTTATCATTTCTCTTTGACTAGCTATCCTAGTTGTAATTTCTCTTTAACTAGCTATCCTAGTTATCATTTCTCTTTAACTAGCTATCCTAGTTGTCATTTCTCTTTAACTAGCTATTCTAGTTGTCATTTCTCTTTAACTAGCTATCCTAGTTATCATTTCTCTTTAACTTTTTAATCCCTTGTGTATCCTCACTGATATGTTGGTTATTTTTTCAACTAATGGGAACCTTGCATTTTTTCTACTTACTTCCTTCTGCTGTAATTAGTAAACCCCCCCCCCCCTTTTATGCATGGTTTCATTATGCTTTTAAAATACAAGCATTTCCCATCATGCTTTGTTGCTGCTCTGCCTACCACATCCATTTCTTTGCACTGCACCACTTCTTCTACTATCACACACAGAGACTACTTGTTTCCATGTTGAGATTTTTGCATGTCCCATTTTAATTCATCCCCACAGTAATGATTGTTGCATTGATATTTTCTGATCCAGTAACCAACTCTATCAAAGTCTGCTCTCATAGGTTCATAGATTCATAGGTAAGTACTTGCCCAGCTGCCCTTGTGGACCATTTTACATTTCCAGTTCCCCTTCTTATGCTTGAATAAACCTATCCCATTTGGATAGTCTTTGCCCTAACCCATCACCTGCTCGATAATTATATATTACCTCTAATGAGAATAGTTGGGATCCTACCATAGATAATTTGAGGTGATTTCTGCACACATAGGTAATTTGAGGTGATTTCTGCACAGGATAAATCATTAAATCTCCTGAAATAGAAAACCATATGAATCAATAGTTTTGTTTCTTTATTTAGTAAGTGATGAACCACACTATTTGTTGATCCCTTGGCTCAAATGTATGTTCTAGATCAAAATACTTCTCTCCATTCTCATTTAGGAACAATAAATTCTTTTTTGAATAGGCTTCAATACCTGATATTTGAGGTTTGCACCTTAAAGCCATCAAGAGTTATCTTGCTTTTAAAAGTGGCTGAAATTGTTCATTAATGCCTGCCGTGATGAAATCCTTCCTCTGCAGTACTTCCTTTTGTCAGCCATTCTGTGGATACCATTGGCGATTTCTTATATTTTTCCTACCATAAGGAACAGTTCAATATACAATCTCAGTAAAATTGTTATTTTCCAGTCACCTGTTAACTTGTATATGCTATTTCATTGATGGTTACCTTCTAATGATGGCCATATGTCAATATAACCTACCCAGCCTCCCTCTAAACTGCATAGTCAATTCTGTTATAATATTTTGGGTTCTATTGCTGACACAGGAGATTGTTCTTCCTGTAATATCACTAATTCAGCTGCAACTATTTCTTAATCACTCTGTTGCGATTATTGGTACCTAGCACCTTTGAATTTTACATCGACTAACTACCTTTTGCTTCATACATGTGTAGATTTCTTTAATTTCTCCATTACTAACTCTTTGGGCAGGATTCACGAAGGCTTGCACGGAGTCTAAGAGTAGTGTAAGACTCCATGCAGCCTTCGCGATCCAGGAACAACCCAAAGTCCGTGTAAGAGACAAGCTAAAACATCTCTTACACAGAGTGGGCGTGGATAAGCTAATCACCTCACTTGCAGCTGAATAGCATGCAAATGGGGATGATTAGCAATCCAAGAAGCCCAGAACAGCCTGTGTAAGAGCCGTTTTAGCTGCAGAAATGTACTCAGTTGACAACTGAGTACGTTTCTGCAAAAACCGTAATGGAGCCATGTCAGCTCCAAATAAAGGGTGCATATGTGTCAGGCAGCATGCCAATGGCCAAATATGTGGCCATTGGCAAGGTAACCTGATGCAAATATATTAAAAATATAATTTTTTGTTTAAACCCAGTGCAGCCCCGCGCAAACGGGCAGCGCTGTATAAAACATAAAAACGAAGGTTATAAACCCACAAATGTGGGTTTTATGCAATACATGGAATGTCAATGCAGGGACCAGCAGACCAAAACCAACATGGCCACCGTGTAGTGGTTGCTAATGGGGGAAGCTGAGTCTAAGAGATGTAACTAAGCATTAGTAGGCAATCTGATGCAAATGAGTGTTAGGATACTGAATTCCACTGTCACATAGCAAATGAGCACAGTCTGAGTAGTGTAAGAGTTACAGAAGGGGGAGGAACAGAGTAGGAGATAGGTGACATCACAGGGGGGAATGGTAGAAAGAAATGCAGTTCATTGGAGGTCAGAGTTACATGACAGATGTCAGACAGAGTTACATGACAGATGTCAGACAGATATCATGGAAAGAGGTGTGCCACTAGATAAGCATGAGAAAGTCAAGAAATGGAAGGTGTACACTGTTGCCTACACCAAAGTTTCTTGCTGGGCGTGCATGCGCACATGTGCGCACCATGAAGCGGGAGTAAGGCAGTGTGCATGCGTGTAAGGCAGACTGAGCATATGGGAGTGTGTTGGGAGATGTTTAGCACTGTTTGCACGGGTGTGCATGCGTTTTAATCCGAATAAGCAGATTCTAAACCGTGTAAGCATGTGTGCACGCGTGTAAGCCACTGTGAGCGTGTTTCTGCTGGTTTGCACATGGCTCCTCCCTGAGGAAACAGAGAGGAAAAAGGAAGCAACAGATTTAGTAGGAAGCTAGCAGGGAATACTGCTGGAGCTAGCAGGTTAAAACAATTAGAAGCAGGCAATTACACAGGCAGAATAGTAGCCCAGCCCAGCACTTAAAACAGAAGTGCAGGATGTTTCTCTCAAGATACACTGCAAGACAGGAGTAAATTATTAGAAGTGAAAACTGAAAAAGCTGAACTCAGAGCAGAAATGTTAGGGGCTGCCATAGCTGTCATAATGAGACATAGGCGACTTGCTGAGGGTGGTGACAATGCAGATGGTGCCAGACAACCCACAGTGAGGAGACTGAGAAGAGTGTACAGGCCCAGGGTCACCTACCATGGGTTACATGAGCTGGAGATACTAGAGCACTATAGAGTGGACAGAGACCTCCTGCAGCAAATAGTGGAGCTGTGCAGGCCACGCCTCACACACAGAACCAACAGAGGGGAACCCATCCCAGTGGAAATCAAGGTATGTGTTGGCCTAAGAATACTAGCAACAGGTACCTTCCAGAGACCAACTGGTGATATGATGGGGATATCACAGGCATCAGCCTCCAGGGTACTGCACCAGTTCCTGGATGCCATGTCAGCACATGTCGGTGATCATGTATATTTCCCCAATGCCCGTGAGGTATTGGTCAGCAATATGCGTCTCTTCCAGCAAATAGCGGAATACCCTGAGGTAGTGGGTGCAATAGACTGCACGCACATACGCATCAAAGCACCAGCCGGTGAGCGGGGTAGAGCATACATCAACCGCAAGGGCTTCCCCTCCATCAACTGCCAGGTCGTGTGTGATGCCCAGGGCATAATAATGAATGTGTGTGCTGGCTGTCCTGGGAGCTACCATGATTCCCACATCTGGCATTTAACGCAGCTGTACCAGACATTTGCCAATGGGGACATCCCGCACGGGCACCTAGTGGGGGATGCAAGTTATGCACTGGAGCCGTGGCTGATGACACCCATCAGAAACGCACACACACCTGAACAGGAATGCCATAATGAGGCACACGCACAAACACGTAATGTAATAGAGCGTGTGTTTGGGCTGCTCAAGTCACGGTTCCGGTGTCTGGACACATCTGGTGGAGCCTTGCAGTACACACCAACTACATGAACCCAAATTGTCATGGTATGTGCTATGCTACATAATATGATCTTGCAAAAACAGCTGCAGCAGGACCAGCATAGGGCCAGGCAAAACAGCCCCCCACCATTGCCAAGGCCATCACAGGCAGAGCGTGACTCAGAGGAGGAACAACCTGAGCCTGCCATAGTAGGCAGAAGGAGGCGTGCCCAGTATGCCCTGGCCTTGGCAAAGAGGCAACGCAAAGCACCTACACTGGCTCAGTAGTAACCCTGGGAATGATACCCCCTCTGACTCACTCAAATAATAACATGGATGCCTACAATGACATGACCTGCTCACAAACATGTACAGGGAAGTGTAATATGCGCATCTGACAGAGGCAGCCCTGCACCACCACCTGAGGCATGAATGCCATGTGTTAAGTAATGTAACACCATGAACTATATGCACACCTGAGGACCCTGACTAACATCCTACCCTCACCAAGCATCATGCCACAATATGACAATGAGATGATCAAGTGCAATAATTGACCGAAGTATCGCAGTTAGTCAAAGGGGATCCAATGTGTGCCAGTCTGGGATGACATGCTGAGCATGACATGATGCTCCACCTGCTAGGACTGGCAAAAATCTATCAGTGCAGGCCGTATGGATACTGGCAAAGGCAGTTGTTACCCACAGTGTGCCCTGAATAGGTAAGGCTCAAAACACAAACCTATCTCCATAGGTATCAGAAGGGATAAGAATAAGATAAGGGATAAGTCGAAACAGCAAGCTGCATGCAGTCTAAACTCACCCAGTATGGAGAATGTTGATATCTGTGCTGTAACAGAAAACTGAGTCAAGGCTCACAACAGCACCCTAACACTACCAGGTTACACCTCATACTGTGCTGTACAGCCTCAAAACATAGAACAAGCTACAAAAGGAGGGTGACTAGCAAGAATTGTCAAGGATAACCACACCCCCATGTTGGTACCACAACAAGAAGCAGCATGGACTAGCCATGGTCAAGTAACAGTGGCTAAAACTGCCCCCCAGTTTATAGCCTGCTACAGACTACTGTCCCAACACCAGGAACTGCACCTGGCCTATGCTGGAATACATGAATATATCACGTCCTCCAAACCACATTATATTGGGTGACTGAAAATACCCAGACATAGACTGGGAGCATTATACTAGCTCCAACAGTGTAGGACAAAAGTTCATAGAATCCATAAACCAAAAGGCCCAGGAACAACGTACCACTCCCACAAGAGGGTAAGCATACTGGATGTGATAATCAGCAACATGGGTACTGGATGGCAAGACGAGAAGTGTATTGCTCACTGGTAAAACCAGACCATAGAGTAATCACACTGGATATACAAATCCTGACCACAGTCCTTGGCCAGAAAACCACAGTGGAAAACATGTGTAAAGCAATATTTGCACTCCTCCAAACTGATGTGGAATCCATTAAAGGTCCTGTGCGGGTGCAAAATATGGGCCACACCTCAGAACCTGTAATACAGCCATTCCATGAACACTGCCAGGAATGCTTGGATTATGCAATCCTAAATTAAAACAAGACACAATGCCATACACACAGGCATCTGGCATGGTGGACACCAGCCATAACCAAACCATGCAAGAGAATGAGGAAGCTACTACATGATAGAGCAAACATAAACAATGAAGTGATCACTGATCAGTAGTATGGCAATAAAATATGTCCACACATACAATCCACTAAGACCAGCCACAACAAGTTGAATCTGTGAATCCTGAGGCAATGTTACACCTGCCCCAAGTACACAGACAACCCCCAACTCCACCCAAGAAATACAAATATATGTGAGAGATGCAAACATCTATCCAAACTGGAGGCTGAGCTCCCTCAACTCAGTACTCCCAAAACTAGTCAGGAGGAGAAGGTAACCACATACACCACAAACACAGTCCCACATAGACCTATCAAAATTGCAAACCAAACACATAAACACAGAAAAATATTCCCGGAGGCACAAATTACAAACACAGCACACCAACAGAGGCCTCTAAAGCAGACACCCAATCAAACAACCTCCAAACATAGCACATGCAACACATAGTACACAAAGCTGGTGTGCCAAACAGTCACAGGCCAGAAGGAGAAACAACATGCCTGATACCGTTGTAATAGGTGACTCCATAGTCAGACACACTGCTGTCCCGCACACCAGACTGAACAAGGGAAAGGGTACAGTAAGCTGCCTGTAGGCTGCCACAATACGCCACATAACAGAAGTATGCAGGTCACTCCAAAGCAAGTAGAAATATGATGCAGTCATAGTCCATGCTGGTGTGAATGACCTGAGATTTACCTCCCTAGACTACATGAAAAGAGACATAGATGAGCTCTCTGATTATGTTGTCCAGGCCGGTATGACACTCACCGTTTGCAGCATCCTACCCTTACCAAGAATAATGCCACAGTACAAACACGGAATGATCAGTCATAGCAAGTGGCACACTTACTGGTGTCATTCCAAGGGGATCCAATGTCTGTCTGCTTGGGATGTCATGCTTGACAAGCCACGCAGCTGTTCTTGGGATGGCTTGCACCTGTTACCCTGGGTGTCTGGATATTGGATAAGGCCTTTGCCACCTACATAGAGCCTTTTGTAGGCAAGGCTGAAAAGACTAACCCACCACCCTAGAAAACATAAGTGGAAAGAAACATAAGGGTAATGCTGACCAATGCCAGATGTGTAAACCCCAATATGCATGCTCCCAAGGCCATCCCCAGTATGGAGAACATCGATGTCTGTGCAGTGACAGAAACCTGCTGCAAGCCTCCTGACAGCACACCAGCACTACCAGGTTATACCACATAGCATGTGTCATGGCCCCAAAACCTGGAAAAAAACATAAAAGGAGGGTGAGTATCCATATTCAGCACAGACACCCATACATCCAGGTAACTGACAATGCACAAGGCATTGGAGTCCACCCATGTGCAACTAACTGTAGGCAAGACTGCTGTACAGTCTGTAGCATGCTACAGACCACACTTTCACACACAGGAACCCCACCCAGCCATCCTGAAGACACTGGACAGTATGAATGTCCCACCAAATACCAAACAAGGTACCACAAATTACCACATAGGTGGTAAACCATTATGTATGGAAGGAGTAATCAGGGACCTAGGGACACAAGTGGACAGTAACCTGTTATGTGACACTCACATTGCCAATGTGGCTAGAAAGACTGTCTACATTTGACACTGTATCAGGAAAGGGTTCACATCTACATCAACAGAGGTCATTGTGCCCCTATACTGTTCTCTTATCACACCCATAATCCAGTACAATGCCTCATATGGGATGTACCTTACCTGACACCTGCAGCAGTTAGAAAGACCTCAAAGGTACCTCACCAAGAGGATAAAGGGTCTCAAATATATGTCATATGCTGCCTGGCTGTAGACATCCCAGCTGAATGCAGTCACATACTGCCTACACAGAGGCATTGCATGCCTGTTGTAGAAGGCCATGCCCAACACAGGAGTAATGGACATGCTCCACCCCAGAAAACTCAAAGCCATCGGAGCTGTGAGAGTGAGAGATGTCAACCTCAACAAATAATGAAATAGGATATGCTGGTGGGACAGATACATAATCCAGAGGCTCCCCACACCCTGGACCAGAATCCCACTCCATGTTAGGCAGAGCCCCTCACTGGCACTCTTACACAGGAATCTTGCCAAGTGGATGGATGATTGTAGAGTTACACTGGGGGTCTTCACTGTGTCATGTCCAGACAGAGGCACAGCAAAGCAAATCATAAATGGCCATAATATTCACATAGCAAGGGGTGGCAAAAGCCACACACTCTCTGGCTAGGCTAATAAATGCCCTAGGGTGGATAGCCTAGTATGAACCTATGAACCTATGAAGATACAAAGTGTACAGGGCACTAAGGATAATCCCAAGGCTTTCACAACTGATGGTAGGAACCGTGTTGGGAATTCACAGATATGCTCTGAATCACACAAATATCACAAACACACACACATATTGCCAACATACATCCTGACAGGTGCAGTGCAAACCCCCCCCCCCCAGAATGCAGAATATCTATCCCAGCAGACTGCTGGCCCCCTGACATTGCAGATGCTGAGGTAACAGCCAGCATCTACAAAGCAAAACACACAGCAGCAATGGTATGAGATGGTGTCCTGGGCTGAGTGCAACATGGACTCCAAGATGAATGGAATGCCAAATCACACTACTGCTCAATGTCAGCCTTACCACAGAATATGTACCCAAAGAGCAGTGTACAACAACAGTGGTCCTTCTCAACAAAGGTGTTGCCTGAATGGATACTGAAAACTACTACCCCAGAATCTGGAGAAGCTCGGTCTGCACAGCTATGGAAAGGATCAGCATGTACCAGAGACATAAAGATATTGGAGACCTACTGACACTGGACCCTACCCAGTGTGGCTTTCTTAAGTGCAGATCCTGCCCCTAAACATGTTTGACTCAATTGAAACAGTCATTAAGGTCATTGATGAGGGCAATGTGGTCCACACAGCGTAGCTGGACCTTGCAAAGGCTTCTATACAATATCCTACGTGTTCATTATAGATAAGCTCACCAGCTTAAATATAAACCCCTATGTCAGTAGAGGGGTTGCAAACCAGACCAAAGACAGAACAGACATGGTCAGACATGCTGCAGCCATGTCAGACTACAAACCAGATATAACTGGCATCCCACAAGGCTTGGTCCCGGGATCTCCCTCGTCTGGTATATATGTCCCATAGGTACAGGCAAACATGGAAGGACTGTGTCTGAACATGTTTGCAGAGGACTACAAACTGCTCACCATATATGATCCACCAGCTGACACAAGCATCCCACAAAAGGGCCACATAGAAACAGACAACTGGTGCCATAGCCATGTCAGCAAGCTAATTGCAGAAAAGTGTATAGTCAACCCCGTGGATATACAGTAAGTGCCCACCAATTACCACATAGGTGTTAACCCATTATGTAGTTAACATGTAATGAGAGACCTGGGGACACAAGGTGATAGATATCCTGCATTGGACAAACATGTGCTGTAGTGTTTACAGAAACATACCATATACCCACCTAATCATGAAGGTTGTCAGATCTAGATAAGGGGAGGTCATTGTGGCTCTGCAGTCATCCTTCATCAGCGGTACAATTGACTACAATAGCCCCTGTGGGATGTACCTCAGCAGACACCTCCATCAACCGTAAAGTCCCCAACAGTACCTCACCAGGAGTATCAAAGAGCTTGCACAGATGCCATGTGTTGCCTGTGTTGCTGGTATCAATAAACATGCTGCACCTTGTACAATCTGAATGGCAGTGAGCTATGCACATGAGAGACCTGAACCCCAGCACTGACTTACATAGGACAAGCTGTACTGCATGAGCTATAACACAGAAGCCACCCCCACCCATGAGTGAACTCCCAGTACAGGCTACCCATAGAGTTACTTATCAATTTTCCTCAATAGGAATCTTGATGAGTGGATGGGAGATGGTAGCTTTATCCTGGGTATCACTGTCATGTCACAGGTAGACAGAGGCACAGTATACTAACCATGACATATGTCATGGCAAACTCCACTTACAATGTATGTTGAAGGACAAACACACTCTCCAACTAGCATTAGACATGGACTAGGGCACATCGCTAGTGTTTGCAAATGTACACCTATGTTGTGGAATACACTACCAATGTTGGACAAGCCTGGTTTAAGTAGTTCATATCTGAACAGAATGCAACATGGTCAGATGTACACAACTGGCCCCTAACCAGGCTGTTGTGCTCACTATCGAAATGTAAAGCAGTGATAGCACTAAAGCCCAGGATACTGTCCACCATAGTCAAAGTACTACCAGTACACTATACAGTACCACAGTGTTAGGTCAGTGTGAAAGGATGTTGACAACTGTATGCAAAGTATCCCATGCAAACACTGCAGGCACAGTATAATCCTGTTGTGTTCACACACAAAGCAGTTGTACAGTAACTACACAACATGACACACAACACACAACCATAAACGGGTGATATTTGTTGAAGTTCACACTCATCCACAAATGTGGTGGGCTGCAGAGTTCAACATATGGAATGCTCACACTGGGCATGCTCACACACTTTGATAAATGAGACATATGTCAGACAACATGCCATGGGAAGGCTGAACTGGGCATGCTCACACACTTAGGCCAAATCTCAGTTTAGCAGTTGGACACACATATCTGGTATTTTACGTGTTATTCCAGGAACCAACCACATTACAGTAGTCTGCCCAGTGCACACAGTTAAATGACTACAGAGACATACGTGATATAGTGGATCCCTCCCATATGCAAACATCTTCCACAGATGCACAAGTTGTTCATACAAACAGGGAATGCTATGGCAATAAAGATGTGCAAACAGTCTATCAGCAACAAATAATGTGCATTTGACAATTAAACATATGGGTGTAGAGGTCAACACTAGGCTGTTTGCCCTAGGGAATGACAGCTTAGCCAGAGTGTGCTTGGCGTCTGCCTCCCCACAGGATGCACATTCCCCTTTCTAAACACCGATGATGTCAGCACCCTATAAGTACAGCAGGAGGAAAAAAACTCCCAGTAATGCGAATAGTGTGCTCTGCTAATGCGTCCGTCTTAAGTGTCATAACCTAGTTAGGTAGGGGGTTGAATCCTGAAAATGCTCAGTGTGAGTGGTGTTGGTGTGTGTTTAAGAGAAATGTCCCTTTTGGCAACTGGGAAAACACACTACAGGATACACATTCCCCTTTCTAAACACAGATGATGTCAGCACTCTATAAGTATAGCAGGAGAAGAAAAACCTCCCAATAATGTGAATAGCGCGCTCTGCTAATGCATCTGTCTCCAGTGTCATAACATAGCTAGATAGGGGTTTGAATCTTGCAAATGCTCAGTGGGTTTGGTTTGTGGGAAAGAAATGTCCCTTTTGGCAACTGGGAAAACACAGTGCAGGATGCACATTCCCCTTTCTAAACACAGATGATGTCAGCACTCTATAAGTATAGCAGGAGAAGGGAAACCTCTAAGTAATGCGAATAGCGCACTCTGTTAATGCGTCCATCTGAAGTGTCATAGCATAGCTAGGTAAGTGTTTGAATCCTATAAATGGCAAGTGTGTGTGTTTGTCTGAGGGGGATTCGTGTGTGAGGCAAATGTCGCTTTTGGCAACTAGGAGAGCAGACTACAGGATGCACATTTCCCTTTCTAAACACTGATGATGTCAGCACTCTATAAGTATAGCAGGAGAAGGGAAACCTCCCAATAATGTGAGTAGCGCACTCTGCTAATGCCTCCTTCTAAAGTGTCATAACATAGTTAGGTAGGGTTTTGAATCCTGCAAGTGTGTGTGTTTGTCTGAGGGAGATTCATGTGTGTGAGGAAAATGTTCCTTTTGGCAACTAGGAGAACAGACTACAGGATGCACATTTCCCTTTCTAAACACTGATGATGTCAGCACCCTATAAGTACAGCAAGAGAAGGGAAACCTCCCAGTAATGCAAATAGCACACTCTGCTAATGCGTCTGTCTCAAGTGTCATAACATAGCCAGATAGGCGTTTGAATCCTGCGAATGGCAAGTGTGTGTTTTTGGCTGAGGGGGTTAGTGTGTGTGAGGGAAATGTCCCTTTTGGCAACTAGTTGAACAGACTACAGGATGCACATTTCCCTTTCTAAACACTGTTAAGCTGAAGGCCATGGCTCTGGCACAAGTTGTCTGTTTCTATGATGCCCCTTTGGAAGATGCTTGTGTCGGCTGGAGAGTCGATTATGGTGGCCAGTTCGCAGTCATCTGCATATCTGGTCAGCCACAGTCCGTCCGTGTTGGCCTGTACCTCCAATAAATATACACCAAACAAGAGAGGTCCCAGGACTGAGCCTTGTGGGACACAACTCGTAACTGGTTTGGAGTCTGGCATGGCTCCAGCAATTCTAACCATGTGGGTTCTGTTCTTGAGCCAGTGTGCAATCCATCTAGTGACATAGGGGCTTATATTTACGCTGGTGAGCTTCTCTAGAATACCCAAGTGGGGTATTGTTGTGAAGGCTTTTGCGAGGTCCAGGTAGGCTGTGTGAACCACCTTCCCCTCGTCAATGGCCTTGGTGACTGTTTCAAAGAAATCAACCAGGTTAAACCTGGTAGTGCTGGTGTGCTCTCAGTAGCCCTGAACCAGGCATCTGTTACTGCACAGATATCGATGTTCTCCATGCCAAGGAGAGTTTCGGGTGCATGCATCTGGAGGTTTAGACTTCTGGCGTTGGGTAGCATTACTCTTAGTTTCTTATCCCTTGTGATACCTATGAAGGTGGGTTTGTCATTTGAGCCTTGCCTAACATAGGCACTATGGGGGTAGCAAGAGCCTTTGCCAATATCTGAAAGCCCAGGGGTGACAGGTGCAGGCCGTCCCTAGCGAAGCAGGTAGTTCAACAGAAGATGAATATGTGAAGGTGTAGTGCCTGTGATTAGTTAGCAGTAGCATATATGACTGCTCACATGGACACATGCCAGGTAAGTCAAATGCACTGTGTCACAGACAATGTACATGTGAACAGGACAAACACTGACATCCTGTCAAGTGGGACATGGACATACATATAGTAAGCTATGCAGATGGCACTAGGAGTCCACAGAAGCTCTATAACTATCCATTGCAGGTGTGATCAGTTTTCCAGGGTAATTGCAAGCAAACATGCATGCAAATAAAGCTACAGTAAACAGGGCTGCATGTAGTCCATTGTACAACAAACAAGCTGTACCACTTCCAGTAGGTAACACTGCAACTATGCAGGCACTATGCACATGTACATGTAAATACACGGGTCAGATGGCTAGGGTCCAGTCTCAGCGCACACAAGTGTACAGACCATGTACTGTCAGGATGTACAATAACTGGATGGAAACCCATGTGTTCATACCTACAGTAATACACATGTCAAATAACAGACAATGAGCCTTCACTCAGTGGTTCCATACTTAGTAGGATGTATGCTACCTGGCCTGCCACCACAGTATCCCTGACATATATGGGGACTCTCCCTCCTGTGACAGTTAGTTTTGTGTGTTGGGGCTGTCTAGCATGGTATGAGATGTGAGCATGCAGTGCTAGGGTGCTCCTGTGTGTCCTGTACCAGTCGTGTAGTACTGCACACATATCAACATCCTCAAACATCTGCATTGCAGAGTCCAGTGTGGGCAACATGCCACTTGCAATTTACATGTCCATCATTGCGTATTACTACATTCATTACCTTATCCCTGTGCTACCTATGTATGTAGCCTTCTGTTGACATCATTACCACCAGTATGCCAACATGTGCAGATGATACACTGTGGTACTTACCATGGGTGTAGAGAACAGTACATGACAATCACACACTTACTGCATCAGGCATGCTGTGATATACCCACAATTAATTCAGCACACAGTACTGTTAACAACATGATACTATTACTACACATCTATGTGGTCACCCTGTGCATCAGCAACATGTTAACCTGTACCTGCACAGTTGTTACAGATTGCAGGAGGTGGCACAGTTTCATCATATGCACAGGGTGTGAACTTGGTATGCCTGAGTCAGCCACCGATACCACCGATTGACATGTATGTGTATGTGTGTTGGTGAGGGACAGCAGTAGAAGGTGGGGCAATGTTGATGCAGTGTGTGCGTGTATGCGGTAGCCCTAGGTGTTGTCAATTTGCATGTTCATAGGTTCATAGGTTCATAGGTTCATACTAGGCTATCTGCCCAAGGGCATTTATAAGCCTAGCCCATAGTTATGTGGCTTTCACCACCCCTTTAGTTTGAATAAAACTATGCCTATTATTTTGCTGTGTGTCTGTCAAGCAGTGACACTGAAGTAATCCCTGGGGTATATCTGCGATCTCCCATCCATTGGTCAAGATTCCTCTTGAACAAGGCCAGCGAGGTGCTCTGCCTCACATGTACCGGGATTTTGTTCCACAGCATGGGGAGTCTCTGGGTGATGAATCTGTCCCTCCAGCACGTTCTATTAATAACCATGTCAAGGTTTAAGTCTCCCGCCCTTGTGGTTCTGAGGGATCTAGATTTTTTGAGGTGAAGCATATTCATCAAATCTGGGTTTGACATGGCCTTATATGTCAGGCACAGGTCACCTCTCAGCAAGCGGTATGAGACTAAATAGAGCTGGAGTTCTTTCAGTCGGGCAGCATAAGACATATTTTTGAGACCCTTTATCCTTTTGTTGAGGAACTTTTGGGGCCTTTCCAGCTGCTGCAGGTGTCGGGTCAGATACATCCCGGATGGGGCATTGTACTCAATCATAGGTCTAATGAGTGATGAGTACAGGGGGACGATGACCTCCCTTGATCTAGATGTGAATCCCTTCATGATCAGGTGGGCAATGTAGAAGGTTTTCCTAACTACTTTAGCAACATGAGTGTCAAACGAAAGGCTACTGTCAACCTGGGTCCCCAGATCCCTGATGACTTCTTCTGTGCTCAGTGGATTGCCACCTATATGGTAGCTAGGGGTAACCTTGTTTTTCCCGAAGGGTATGACTATGCATTTCTTGGCATTTAACTTTAGGCCATGGCTCTGGCACCAGTTATCCGTTTCTGTGAGGCCCTTCTGAAGGATATCTGTGTCAGATGTGTTTTCGACTATGGCACCCAGTTTGCAGTCATCTGCAAACTTTGTCAGCCATAACTCTCCTGTGTTTGCTTGTACTTCAGAAAAGTAGATGCCGAACAAGAGTGGACCCAGGACTGAGCCCTGTGGGACACCACTTGTGACAGGCTTTGAGTCTGACATGGCTCCAGCAACTCTGACCCTGTGGGTTCTGTCACTTAGCCAGTTTGCAACCCATCTTGTGATGTATGGGTTTACATTCAAGCTGATGAGTTTTTCGATGATACCTGAGTGAGGTATTGTGTTGAAGGCCTTTGCCAGGTCGAGGTAGGCTGTATGGACTGCCTTTCCCTCATCAATGGCCTTGGTGGCTGTCTCGAAAAAGTCAACCAAGTTTAAAAGGCATGATCTGCCTTTGACAAAGCCAAACTGGGTTGGATCCAAAGTCTGCAAGTTCCCTATGTCTTTATTTATGAGTTCCATTATGATCCTCTCCATGGCTTTGCAGATAAGGCTTGTCAAGCTAATGGGACGGTAATTTCCAGGGTCGGTGGAGGCACCGCCCTTGTGAAGTGGGACCACAGTCGCCATGCGCCACTCCTTGGCTATGTATCCTGAGGTGAGGCTAAGATTAAACAGCTGTCCTAACTGCGGGTTTAATTCCTCATTGAGTTCGTGGAGCACACAGCCGGGGACACCATCTGGTCCCATGGATGCTGTGTTTTGCCTTGGAGAGCAGTTCTCACCTGGGCATTGGAGATGTTTGGGGGCTACAATCCTCTGGTATAGATATCTCTCCTTTTGGGGGGGAGGGGGGGGGAGAAGTTTGCACTGAACCTGTCAGCCAGTATGTTGGCAATGTGTGTAGATTCAGTAATCTTCACATCATTTTGAACTAATTCTGAGCATATCTGTGAGTTTCCTCCTAGGTTTCTAACATAGCTAAAGAAGGCCTTATGATTGTCTTTTGAGTCCTTGGCGATTTTTCTCTCAAAATTTGCCTTGGATGATTTTATGAGAGCTCTTAGTTTTTTACTGATAATGATCAAAGGTGTCTTACCTTTCAAGGATTTTGCTCTATCTTGTAGTAGCTTCCTCCTTTTGTTGTAGAGCTTGTTTATGGCTGGGGTCCACCAGACTGGACGCTTGCCTTTGGTACAAAGAGTCTTAGTTTTGTTTGGGATTGCCTGATCCATGCAGTCCTGTAGGTGCTGGTAGAAGGCATTTGTAAGTGATTCAGCAGTTTGAGTAATGTTTACCACTGGCTCAGGGGCCTTAAAGGAGACCACACTAGTTTTTAGACGTGTGAAGTCGGCTTTTGATGGACATGTCTGATTAAATCACTGCAGTGATGTCGTACCTGCTCATATGTCCTATTATGCGTGCCTATGTCATTTACCCGACGGGCAAGGTCTTGCCACAGTGCAGCCCTCTCCTGCTGATTCTGGCTGGTGTGGGAAAAGAGTATTGCATAATCCCTCACCAGGCTCTGGTGTATCTCCTCATCCTCAGCTGTGGAGTAAGTGGGATTCCGCGGGCGGGCCATGTACCTGAGAAAGAAAATAACCTGATATCAGCAATATATGTCAGCAGAATTTGGCACATATACTACACATGCTACTCGACTGTTATGATACAACATATCTCACATATATAGCATCTGTCTGTCTATTGGTGGATACACATGTAAATGGCCAGGTATCAGTGCTCAGCCAGCAACTGTGCAACAGTACCTGGCACACTCCATACGACATACTACCAAACCCCAGCAATCAGAACACTGATTCAGGTCAAGAGCACCTCCTCACTCTGGGGGTTTGTATCTAGGTACTGTATGGCCTACATCATCAACTACTGTGAGCTGACCACACACTGATTGCCCTGGATATACATATCCCACCTCCACCACCAGCACAAACGACTATAGTGAATAACATTACAGATGCAAACTTTACACGTTGTAACAGTGACATGGTATCCTTTCAGCCCACTGAGCCAGTGGCAGATACAACCCACAATGCTGACCCCTACACAATTGCTTTCTACAGACATCTCCGAGAATGCATGGATCATGCAATCCCATATATGACCAAGACACTCTCCACAAAGGGACAGCATCCTGTCTGGTGGACCCCAGCCATAGACAGATTGTATCACAGAAGATGGAAGCTACTGCAAGACAGAGCATAATTCCATAAAGGGAGGGCATGTCTGAGCAGCACTAGTAAGGATCTATTTTCCATCATACAAACATCCATGGGCAACTTTGAGAGGGAAATCAAGAGAGACACTACAGATAACCAGAAGGCCTTCTTCAGTTATGTTAGCAACCTGGTCAGGATCCATCCTCTATGCCCATAGTTAGAACACAACAACAAATATTTCACTGACACCACAGATATTGACAACATTGTGGCAGACAGGTTCAGTGCAGGTGTCACCCCGCCCTCTCCCCCCAAAATAAGACATAGTTATCCCAGCTGACTGTAACCTCCCTGTCATCACAGATGTCCAGGTGAGAGCCACCCTCAGGACAGCAGAATACACAACATGAATGGGACCTGATGGTATCCCCAGTTGCATGCTACATAAACTCTGACAGGAGCTAAACACACATATAGAAGTGCTATGTAACACTACCCTGACTACAGGATATATACCTGTACACTGGCGCACAGCAGCAGTAGTTCCACGAAGAAGGCACCTCAACATACCAATACAATACAACACAATACATTAAATTACAATACAATACTATACAATATGCTATTGCCCCCAGGGACTACAGCAGCATACTGTTCTGCTACCCTGACCATTGTGACACATGTAGTGTGATGGTACCTGCTGCTGTCACACAGTTACACAGGGTGACTCATATGGCATATTACCTATCTGACTAACATTCAGCAGGGGTATGTGTGACATGTACTCATGGGGAGTCTTGCTTCTTAACACTGTGTGGTTTATTGCAGGGTATGTCTTATCTGTGGGTAGGAGCTTTTACCTCCACATGTGCACTCTATTGCAGTGGCACAGATGACACACAGCGGTCATTTAGGTTGTGGATGGTGTGAGGTGTTACTATGGTTGTTGGACATCTGTCATGGGTGTGACAAATATGTAAATCCGGGAGTGGTAACCTCTATGTGGGTAGTATATGTGTACTCTGTGGTGTTGTCAGTCACTGTGCATTGGTAATGTGTTTGAGTGCATTATCACAGTGTTGTACATGTCACTGTGTCCTTCTCCATATCTGTAGCTGTCATGTGAGGTCCATACCATGGCATCCATTATGTGGTGTGGAGGGGTACACCGACCTACATGTCCATATCTGACACACCATGTTCGCTGACACATACCATGTGCAGGTATTCCAGGGATAGTGTGCCACTGTGAATATCATTGGGGCCACTATTGTACACATTTATGACCCTGTTCACCCAGTGGTGACACATGCAGTGGTGGGCAGCCAATCACATATCTGGTGGTTACTGGTGTAGGTGATTTGAAATGTGGTATGGTACTCTGGTTTTGACACTGGTGTTCACTCCATGCCTTTGACACCAGGCACCTGTTGCAATACATCTGTACACATGTGCCTCACTCAGAATTTATATACATCTGTCTCTCTCTCTCTCTATATATATATATATATATATATATATGTATATAGATATATCTATATGTATGTATATATATATATATATATATATATATATATATATATATATATATATGTGTGTCTGTATACATATACACATATATATATGGAGAGGGGGGGACACAGAGGGGGTGAGAGTGACAGAGGGGGTGGGACAGGGTGTGTTGAAGGTCGTCATATACAGTCATACCTGTAGATAGTCAGATCAGTCTGTCTATGTATATGTATCTACATATATCTATATCTGTATGTATGCATTACACATATATATTTGTACAATATTCTATCTACATCTGTCTATGTATTCCTACATCTCTCTCTCTATGTATGTATACATATATGCATATCATATATATAGATAGATATATATATATATATATATATATATATATATATATATATATATATATATATATATATATATATATATACATATACACATACATATGTTGACATACATACGTATCCATATGATAGACGGGTATATCAACATGTTTGTCTACCATACTGTATACACACACTAACATAATGCTAAACATACATAACTGTGAAACCTACTTTGTACATGGCACTACAACCTACAATCAACCAACATTGATATGTGCACATAGATGCTCTCACATACAAATGTATGTACAGCCTTCACTGATAGTTGCTGTATGTCCCTGCCCTTTACACATCTTCATATACATATGGATACAGACCAATGACACATATGGAGGGTTCACAGTATGTAGACCTTTATAGTATTACTTTACATTACCTGTGTTTGTCACAGCTGCTTGTGTTGCCGTCTGGTTCTCTGTCCTGCTGCTCCACTTCCCAGTTGTCAGCTTTCAGGTGGCTGTTGCTGAACAATTTGTTTGTGTCTGCTTAATTGCAATTTGCTCTGTCTCTGTCTCTGTCTCTCTCTCTCTCTCTGTCTGTCTGTCTGTCTGTCTCTTACGTCCTTCTCAGGGTGCAATGAAAGTATTGCATGTGTGGACTGGGAGTACAGCATACTTTTGTAGGTATTTGCATATGCCCATGTGATGGCCTCTGCACCAATTGTTAGCCAGCATTTGCTAATTGCATGCAGCCAGTTGTGTACTGATTGCAGTTCTCACTGTGATTTCAGAACAGTGCTATAAAAAGGTATGTGAGATAGGCGTAGCCCTTTCAGATTTTAAGGGCAGGGGCCATGCTGTTATGCTGTGGACAATGTTCTGTGAGTGTAAAGGTTGGTATCTCTCTCATATTTCCAGGTGTGTTGTAGATTAACATTCCTCCATTCATTTCTCCAGTTTCCTGTACTAACTGTGTATGTACACTGACACCTACGACTACTACTACTGTTAATGTGTGTGTGTGTGCTTTCCTTTCACTTTTGCTTGCACTTTGTTGCTAAGGCTTCAATATTTGCCCTTTACAGTCACTACTTGTATGCCTGCTAGGTGTCCTGACTGTAGTGTGCTGCTGTAGCTTTCCTATTTTCCATGTACATTCACACCTTGGAATGCTTGCTATATCTGCTAGGGTGTTACAGCATGCAGTGTGGTCTGGCCATGGTGTGGGCCTTGACATCCATTAGGGTATTTGAGTATGCTGCTGAGCAGGCCCCAGAGACTTTCAGGTTCATCTGTTATCTGCCTCATGGAATGGTACATATCAGTGGGGTACACCCATTAAAATGTCTGGTATGCTGCAGTTGTGACTGTGGGCTAGCATGAGCATATGTATTACTACACTTTTTCTGCCATGCAAGTGGTGAATACTTTCAGGACTCCATAGTTACCATTGCATGTGTTACACCTTTCTGCCTACTGTTTGTACATTTCACATGGAGTCTGTGGGGCATCCCTGTAAGTCATTCACTGTTGCTATGTCTAGGCTCTTAACTATTCAAATATGGTGGTGTCAGACCCGTCATGTGTACAGATATTTGCAGGTTGTCCACATTTCTGCCTCATATTTTGGTCAATATCTCATGCACACCTTTTTCTGGCAAATCACTCTGGGCTCAAGTCAGAATATGGTGACAAACATTCAAGTTTCAGACTTCATACCCTTCCAAACATCCCACAGAATGCAGACCCTGTTACTCTCTGAACTGTCTGCGTTTGTTGTAACATTATTTGTAATGTGTCCCTGGTTTTGGGCCTTTGCTCCACATATTTTATTACGTGGTCCAGATGTGTTCCTGTAAGAGGTTGTGGGGTATGGGCAGTGATTATCCTGCTGTGAGTATGTGTGTGGCTTGCAAGGTGCTATAGTGACATTATTACCTACTAGCTACCAACTAGCATGGCTGTTTCTGTTCACACACTACTATTATGGAAATCCACTAGTTTTGATAGTAATTCTAAATGGCATGCTTTGTGTACTACACATCTATATTCCCTTTACATTCATTCCTACTATTACATGATATATTTATTTTAGCACAATGCTCTTGTATAAGAGTTATGGCTTAGTGGTAAGTCATGCAGACTACTGTTTCCTGGGTTCGGGACTACCAATGGGATTTTATTTTGCTTCTGAACTGACAAGACCTGTCAATCAAAGTGACTAAGGCACTTTTAAGCAGTTGTAACCGGGTTAGCGCTGGTTTGCGCTGAGCTCACACATGCGCACTGGCGTTTAGCTCCGCGCACACAAGTGCACACCCGTTCCAACCTCTTAAACGTGCTTACTCTTGCGCACACCCGCGCTATTTTCTTTGAAAGAAATGAAAATGGGGAGACAGGAAAGTGGTGAAAAAGGGGTCACAAAGAGGGTAAGACAGTAGGGAAACAAGCTTGGGATGTGCAGGAGGGATGTAGGTAAGGCCCATAGCTGCCAATTTCTTCATCAGCAACAGCTGTGCGTATGTATGTAATTTGGTGTGACATTTGAGACCTTCCACCCCTGAGAGAGGTGTCAGGACAACAATAATACTTGTTGTACAGCCAATTGTAATTGATAGGTTCCATGTCCAGCAGACATGTGTGCAGAATGGGCAGCTATGTATGGGGCGTAATTTTTTTGTGGGTACAGAGTGCACTTTTTTTTTCAGGAGAGAGTGGTATGTCAGGTGAAGGAAGTCAGTACAGCTGGGGAGGTAGGTTGGGTAGGTAAACAGACAAGACAAACAAGACGCATACAGGGGCGGTGTATGACACGTGTGGAGGGGTTACACAATTGACGGGGATGGAGGTTTGGATATCCAGAGCTCATGAGCCCACAGATGGCAACAGTGGAACCGATATCCCCACCAATAGGCAGTTGCCACTGTTCCTTCACTGCCCAGGACGGGGCTGTGCTGGGGGCTGTGTAGGTGGGGCAACAGGCATGCCCGTTAGTTGCACCACCCGTGCCTTGAGCTGGCGTAGGGGCTCGAGAACAGAGTCCCGAATCTCCCTACGCACCACTGTCCGGATGCTACGGAGGGTGAGTGGTGGTTCTCCTCTGGCCACACTTGCAGAGGGGGGGGGTGAGCCCCATCCCCTGCAGCGCTTCCACCCGCAGGTGGCACAGGGCCACCGGAGGAAGGTCCGGACTTGGCACTAGTGCCAGGTGCACTCGCCAGCTGAGGTGGGAGAGGTGGGTCCGCTGGAACCCGTCTTCCCTGTCATCCTATGTTTTGCATTATGTCATGACAGTTTGGGTTAGTGACATATAATACCATTCACAATTAGTTGTAACAGCATGCATTAGTATTCCCATTAACCAAACACCCAGATATTCACACCATTGAACAGCGTGCATAACACATGCATAATTTGAACAGAAATACTCAGTCCAACAACATTCAGGGTTAATTGATGGCAACAGGCCATCAGGTGTGGATGTATGAACAGGGCAGATGCATCAACGGACATGCAAATATATATGACCCAACAGGACAAACGTCCAGGGGTGTTAATTGTGATTGCACATACCATTTTCACGTGGAATGGGTTATATGTGGTTATAGGGTGGGGTAAAGAAAGTAATATTAACACCTTCGAATAACAATACATGTGCTGTACATTTCTAATAGCTACAGTTATATACACACTACTTTTCTAACTACAGTTTCCTATATGATAACTATTTTAACTTGGTGATAGGACTGTTACTGCAACATCAATATACATTTTATTCTTCTTCATACACATTCATATCTAGCTTTGTTCAGCTACATCATCCTGCTACATTTGCTTTATATAGCTGTAAACAAGTGTGGATGTTTGGTATATCAGACAATCATCCTATCTGCATATTGCAGACTGAGAGCAACATATCCAGATTTTGGGATACACATTCCAGATGCAGCAACACTTTGAACAGATTTCGCTGTTTGGTTTTGAATCTCACATGCATTTCATTCTGTCTTGACTGCAGTATACTTTATTTAGGGGTTATTACTACTGTATTGCTGGATTCATGACACTTTCTCACACTCTCTCACTTGCTTTCATTTTACTATTCAGGATGGTACTTACTTCTAGGCTTTATTGACATGTTTTACCTGTAGTTATTACAATCCTTTCCAGCAGTCTCACTTCTGTCATGTTTCAGTATTTCCACAGGGATATATTTCACACATGTGATTTCATCATCTTCTGCAGCTATACTTTTCAGCCTGCTGCAGGTTGTGTACTATTTTCTTACAGGTAGGGCATTTTTATTTCAGAATATATGTCAGACAGTTTCATTTTTCGGTTTAACTTACAGGCTGAAACATACTTTTGTAATCAAGCAATACTTGCAGACACTTTCACACTGTTACTTGCACATTTTATTCCTTACTGACTACACTGCACTCTTTTGCTGACTGTCATACTTTTATATTTCTTTACAGTTACTGGTAGTGGATTACTGACCTGCCTGGTGGTGCAACCGCACCAGCCTATCGCCATAGGCTCTGCGGTTCACAGAACAGACACCTGCAGCTGTAATATAAATGAAGTAATATTGGAATACACATCTCCATAATATCAGCTAGTTTAATTTCTTACATACATAATTAAATGTTACTTACTCAGTAGTGGGGCGTTGGGTGTTTGCCGGGCCTCCTGGATCCAAAGGTTCAGTTGGTCCTGCTTGCATCTCTTCAGGTCCGCATGGTGGTAACGGACCTGCTCACCAGTCCTTGGAATCCCTGTGGCACTGGTGAGATCATGAGCCAACCGGTCCCACGCCTCGGCCCTGTATGCTCCCCAGAGGACCTGGCCCTGCATGAGTTGGGCCTCATGATTATGGACTAGGAGCCAGACCATGTACCTGGACTCCTCAACACCCCACCTCTGTGCTCTAAAGCAACTACCCTCTCCTACTCCTGTCATTCTGCCTGCAGGTCAGTTCTACAATAGTTTATGTTGTGTATTCCCGCCGATGGGGCTTATATAGTCCGTTTTTCCCGCACATATCTGTGATTGTCCATTTTGGAATTGTATCAACTTCAGTAAACCTGCATTGTCATGCTCTAGTTTGTATTCATTCCTATATATTAGCTATTATTGCATTTAAAGGTACTGCTGTCATGGCTTAGTGGTTCTGTACCTTGACTATGGTGTATAGTATCCTGGGTTCGAACCTGGCCACTGCTTTTTATTTTTCATGACTGTCTAGACATGCTGATGGGTGTGTCTGTGTAAAGGCAGTTTTGATACGGCTTGCTCAACGTTGCCTGTCGGTTAGCTTGTTTGCGCGGTGTGCAGCTCCGCGCAAATGGGATACGCTGCTTTAAGCCTCATTTGGCTATCAGCACGCATATTACGCTAAGCTCAGTTAGGGGCACATAGATTTAGCGTGTTAGACCACTGCTCAACTATGGGCACTCATTTTGCACCAGTTAAACCACTGCTCATCTACGGGCAGATGCACTCACTCTGTTAAACTGTAACTCAGCTATGAGCACATCTGGCATTTTTTATTGTTTTGTTACCTCACATTTCTTCAATATAAATGGGCTATTTCATTACATTTTACATAAATTGTGGTTTTATGCATACATATTTGTCAGGGACTTGTTTCCTGCTTATTTTGCAAAAAAAAAAAAATTGGTGTTGTGGGGGCTCGAACGATGACTGCCTGTTCTTCAGCCAACATCTCTACCGCTACGCTATTGCTTCCTGGCTTATTTTGCATATTTAGTTCTTATATGCTTTCCCACTGACTGCTAACTGTAGCTGCGCTACGGCACGCCAGCATAGCACACTCACGGTTAAACATCTTTACAATTTAAAAAAATATATAACATGTTCATTTATATATTTTATGTTCATAGTCTGTGGGGGCATGTGTTGTGTTGTGTTTATTCACATTTCCGTGGACTCTGTTGTGGGTGTTTACTTTGGGCACTTTTACACTTCTGGGGGCGTGTCCGCTTGCAGGGCTCGGCCTATGGACACGCCCCCTACTGTCTTACATGGACCGTGTTAGACTTAGGTGTGATTCAGCATGCTCTCATGAATATGCAAAGCATGCTGACATCACTCCGTTTAACTGCAGCCTCCGTGTAAGAGTTATAACTCTTACACGGAGGCTTCGTGAATCCTTGCCTTTATCTTTTTTCTGTATTTCGTCCCTTTGTTTAGAACTGGTTTCACTAAATAACCTGATAGTTTGAGGAGAAAACATAACATTTCCCACGAGACATCTATGGGTTCCAGAAGACAATACACACACAGCATTTACCAGTTTAAATTTTTGTTAATGTGTAAATCAACTTAATATTATAAATTTACATATATATATATATATATATATATATATATACATTTTTGTTAATGTGTAAATCAACTTAATATTATAAATTTATATATATATATATATATATATATATATATATATATATATATATATATATATATACATTTTTGTTAATGTGTAAATCAAGTTAACATTATAAATTTTTATATATATATATATATATATATATATATGTATATATATATATATATATATATATATATATATATATACATATATATATGTGTGTGTGTGTGTGTGTGTGTGTGTATGTACATATTTATATATATGTATAGGAAAACTCAACTACCATTCGTAATGTCAGCATCTGGAATATCAATGACACAACACTGCAACAGAGAAAACTACCCAGTGAGCATGCTCTAAGGAATAACCTGGAGCAGGCTAAACCAACAACAGGTGTTTCCACAGGGGAGCGAACTCCACAGAATCCCCTATGTGGGGGATGTGCCAACCAAACTCATTGCTAATCATATATACCAACATGAGAATTTCGCAGCGGGTTCAAAGATTTGACCGTCGAACATGTAACGGTAAACCATATATATATATATATATATATATATATATATATATATATATATATATATATATATACACACACACGGACACACACACACACACACACACACACACACACACACACACACACACACACACACACACACACACACACACACACACACATATATATATATATGTGTGTGTATGTATGTATAGACAGATATATGGTTCTTCATGGAAATATCGATTTGACCGACAAGTATTATTTGCAAGTAAATGGGATATGCCCCTTCCCCACTGTAGTGCGACCCTGGAGGTAGAATTGGGGGGGGGGGTGAAGCCCCCCATTTACTTTTGTTTTACTAAGCAATATTAAAGCAAAACTAAACAATATAATATGAAATTAAGAGGGGGGCTCTGCCCCACACACCCCCAACTATATATTCTAACTCCAGAGTCGCACTACAGTGGGGAAGGGGGCATATCCCATTTACTTGCCAATAATACTTGTCGGTCAAATGAAGTGTCGGTCAAATGAAGTTTCATTTATTTGGTGTCGGGCAAATGGGTGTCGGTCAATTGGAAGTTAGGGGAAATTAAGTAGACTCATGTATATATATATATATATATATATATATATATATATATATATATTTATATAAATGAGTAGTGGACTTACTGGAGGTTGCTAGTGGAGCTAAAGCTCCCTCACTAGTGCTCACTCCTCAACTGCACCATTTTGCTAGGTCATTTCATGTGCTCTTGAGTTTCTGATTCCAACCCCCTATACATGATGATGATTTCTGCAATTCAATGAGATGGCACTTTTTATATAAACCAAAAGTAGTGTAACTGCACTGTAAATCACCAATAAATCCAAGAAATGAGTGCCGAAACCAGAGCGGAAACTCAGTCAAGGTATATCCAGAAAATGTTAATGAATCCACACAATGCGAACGTTAAAACAATAAAAACATGAACGCCTTCATTCATACATATGCATTTCATCTCGTTTCTCATTACTTCATCTGATGACCAGTGTATACTTCCATTGGTAGTATACATATCCAATTCAATTAACAAACACCAATGAGATTAAGTTACATGCATTCAAAAAAACAATGATTTTTTTGTGTATTTTTCATGATACCATTAAGGCTTTCAATAAAAATTCTTTAAATATTAAATATATTTATTTATAAAACTCCATTTTAATTTTGATTTAACATTATTACTATTGTTAAAAAAATTAAAAAAATGTTTTAAAAAAAACTTTTTATATAAGTTTTTTTTTTCTTTTGAGGCTAGGATTGGCTGAAATTTAACAGCCTAGTAGAAACAAGCAGGGTATAGAGCACATTGATGTAATATTATGCACTGTCTGCCTGACTGCACTTGTTGCTAGGCTGGGTGAGCCAAAATCCATTAAATTCAAGATAATTTACAAAGCCAGCTCATTGGTTACATCATGTCTTGATTAGTAACTTTAAAGAGGACTGTTCCATCTTCTGCATTCTTACAATTATCTTACAAGTATCCCGTATTTGTCAGAAAATACCGATTTAAACCTTAAAGTAATAAGGTGCTGTAGAATTATGAATGGCCCCCTTAAATTACAGTTTGTTGTGACTTGACCCTTGTGACCCTGCAACATTACTGACATTATTACGTTTATACAAGCTGCTATCTGCGAGTCTGAAATTACAACTGATTTCTTTATTCATATCTTATGTGCGAGGTTCAAGTGAGCGGAGGGAGCAGTCAGTGCTCTACAGAGCGAGCAGTAACACCATGTATATGACATGTTCGAGCAGTAACACCATGTATATGACATGATCACAATCAGAGACTCTACAGAAAATTAAGAAATGTATCTGCAGGACTGTGTGAGCTGCCAGGAGCATAACAACAGGTAGGGAGTGTGTGATTTTTTTTTTAAATTATAATAGTCTATATATTAGACAGATATTTTAATTATAGACAAGAGTTAAGCTTGGCTGCTGTTTGGGGAAGAGGTCTTGATCTTGTTGCTTAAGGAAATAGTGTGAAAAGTTCTGAAGGCCTGTTAGAGGTGAACTGAACGCACATCAAGATAACAGAGGAGGGAGAGAAGGAGTGAGGGAGTGTGAGTGTGTTTGCATACCTTTATGCTGTCCAGATTTTCATTTAATGTCTAGATAATTGTGTTTTATTTTGGCCTGTTCCTCATAAAATGTATGGCTTTATGACAAATCATTTAGGATTTGGATCACTAAATAATGACAGATATTTGAGTTTCAGACTTCATGTCTATGTTTTTATGTATTGTTACTACGTGGAGCTTTTCTTCCCATGCCTCAGCTGAAACTGGGGCTCTGCCCAGTGGGACTTTCCTGGTAAACAAATGTAAAATAAAATAAATAAATACAATAAACATCCTTCAGAAAATTCATGCTAATGCAAAACCTGTTATTCCAGAATGTTTAATTTTTGTAAGAGCAATAATTAAAATCCATGCTTATTTTGCAGTTTTGTGCTCCCATCATTTTTGGTTTTGTCTAGATTTCTTGTGCTATTAGGGTGAGGTGAGTATATGTAAGTGTGCATGTGTGTGTGTGTGTGTGTGTGTGTGTGTGTGTGTGTGTGTGTGTGTGTGTGTGCATGCACATGCTTATTTTTGTGTCTATGTCTGGATGTATGTGAGACAGAGACAGAAAGAGAATAAGGTTTTCATCTAAACATTTACAAAATTGTTTAACATGCCTTTGATATGTTGCACTGGCTTGAAGTGTGATATTGAACATTTTGGTTTATTTAGCTGGCAAAATATAAAGAAACAAATGGAAACAGGCGTATTTATTTATTTAATTAATTAATTATTTAATTATTTATTTATTGCATTTGATTATCAGAAAAGTTTAACTGGGCAATAAATAAACCTTTTCAACTGAGACCTTGGGAGAAAAGTTCATTCAAGAAATAGATGATTTCTGTCTAACCAGTTGTTACCAAGACTGTGTAGACTGGCAGGTGTCCTGCATAACGTTCACTGTTTAAGGAGATATCTCATGATGAATTTCTTCCTTCCAGTCTATACATTTGGTGCTGCAGTCTGACACCTCACTCTGTCTTGCATCATGCTTGTTTTTGCTTGTTGTCAGGCCCCAAGGATAAAAACGGATACCGGCCCAAGTTCATATTGCTTGCATGTATGTTCTTTTCACTGTGTTGTAGTTTATGCCTAAGACTACATGACCATTTAACTTACTTGTAGTACCATCAAGATGTGCAGTAGCAAACACACTGCCCAAACTCTGCCTTCATCAAGACAAGCAAGGTGTTTATTCAGCATGTTCATAATGCAAGCGGAGTGTAACATTTACTGATGACTATTATTATTTGTGCCATCGCTATTGTTAATTAGAGCTGATTTTATATATTTAGTAGGGGTGATATGGTACAGAACTTTTGTTCTGAAAGTAATGCCTTTTTTACGATAAGCCATTTCATCTTAAACGGACATGCCCATACCTACAGAGTCCTGCTAAAGGGGTACTACACAGTGCTCCACTTCTGCACACCCTGGCCCCTGCCTTATAACTTCCTTCCTGGTGGTAAGGCCAGCTGTGTTGTAAGAAACACATTTCTGAATCAATCAATTTGTGCTTCTCTGTTTGGCACTATGATGGAGGGTCTGAATGGAGCCTTCACATTTTGTGTTGCACTTTATTTGACAGAAAAGTAACATACAATAATTTAAAATAATTCTGGAACTTTCTGCATTGCAGCACTTTTCTTACTAGAGCTGTTACCTGCTTATTATTTTATAAGTTAGGAGAAATGATGTTAACATATTCTGCTATTAGGTGCCATTCTGAAATTCTTGAACTATACAGGGCTGAACCAACTGGGCATTTAAGCTTGCCCATTTCTTTGAAAACAAACTGAATAAAAAGCAGAGCTTTCTCCCCCTCCATATTCGAATTCTATTATTTTTACACTTTTCTACTACTTTAAGTAAGCTGGTTAGAAAGGATTGGGAACAGAGATTGGATATTCAAGTCACAAACAGTGGGGGTATATGTATTTCTCCCAAATATGCAATAAAGTCTAGAAGATATAGGATCTTTGCTTGGAAGTGTTTACATTGGTATTTTTATAGTAGACTCCAAAGAATTGTTCCTCAAGCAGACAGAAAATGTTGGAAACCAGGTGGGCAAGAAATAGATATTTGGAAACATGTTTACTAGAAGTGTGATGAGTTGGCAGTCTTTAAAGATTCTCTGCAGACTGCTCTGTTAGAGATACTGAGCGAGCAAATTAATGTAACTAAGGAAATAATTTTTTTTTTGAGCTATGATACAGAATTGGAATTGCCTAGATATAGTGAGGTCTTGGTGAGTCTAATTATGGAGGCTGCCAAAAAAGCAATTACTATAAAATGGAAATCAAAGTCTAAAGCAACTGTACTAGAAGTAGTGAACATAGTACCAGAGATGAAACAACTGGAAGCAGAATCTTTAGAAAAGGGTAGGAGCAAATTACATAGAAACAAAAAAATGGGAATTGAGGGACAATACATGCAGAGGAGTAATGAGGTTTAAAAGAAGGTAGGATTTGAACGAGTTATGTAATGTTTGACTGACAATGACTGGATAGATTATAAGTGATATATAATGTTTGCAACTAAAATTATGTCAGTATTGTTTGTGATATATAATATTTGTAGCTAAATATATAATTGCCTATTCCATATGTGATAATTAAATAAAGATGTTTCTTGTTAAACAAAAAGACAGACTTTGCAGTAGAATTATACAATGTATTTTAATATACATAATTTCAACAGTTGTTACTATGGCTTATGCATATCTATGTGTGTGGATACATTGCTTGTTGCAGTGTGTCCAGCAATAATTTGGTTATAATTTTTATCACATTAATACCTTTGCATTGTACACAACTGGCTGAGTTGCAGGTCAGAGTAGGATGTATGTGAGAGCAATTGCTACTGGCACAAAGTCACAGCAATGTTGCAATCTCACATTGCTTGGTCCTCCAATCTTGGCTGTGATTTCTTCTGTGTGGAGTCTGCATCTCCTTGGCCTCTTTGTGTAGGTTTTATTCAGGTGCTTTGTTTTTAAATAAGATTGCAAAATCTTGTCATAGGTGAATTAGCATTACTCCGATTTGCCTGCAAACAAGTGTGCAATTTGAATGATGCATATGTGTCTGCATGCATTGTGCATACTATGATAGACTTGGCTTGTCAAGACTGGTGTCAGTGTGAGTGTATGTGTGAGTGTGTGTGTGTGTCTCTGTGTGTGTGTGTGTGTGCATGTGCATGTCTGTGTGTGTGTGTGTGTGTGTGTGTGTGTGTGTGTGTGTATGTCTATAAATAATACCACAAATTGTATCTGCGGACATGTCCAATACTGGCAATCATATACATAATTCTTTTTGATAGTGGTAGAAAAAAAAGACAATTAACACATATTGTTTTTCAGGCATAAGGCAGTGTTATTTTTAGCTAATCACAAATCATTAAAACCACATTTCATATAGTCACATTTCATAGAAAATATGAAATGTAGTAAATGCACTGTCAAAACTTTCTTGTTGCATTGGCAAGCCCCCTATAACCACACAAAATATTCTATGTAATGAGATTCATTGAATGTGTTTTCAATTAAATGATGATTTCTGGTTCAATAAAAAGGCATTTAAGTAAAATCATTGTTAACCAACCAAATATATTATATATACGTGAATATATATATATATATATATATATATATATATATATATATATATATATATACTGTATATACATATTGATATGGTTCTACTGTGTATGATCAAAGTACTTTAATGTCAAATTAAAAACACTGACAAGAAAAGATGAAATATACACTATATCCAGTATTGAAACCAAAAATACCAAACGCAACAATATCAAGAAAGAAAAACGTATTCCTTTTTTGATATTAATAGCAAAACACCCCATAACACTAGTCTCAATCTCATCTGAACACTGGCAGTGTTAAGGGAAGCTTTTAAGGAAGGTGAGGTGTAAGGTTAGGGTTGGGGGAAGGGACAGCATTAGGGTTAGAGTTAGCACCCATTACTAAAAAAGGAACAGTGCCAGTGTATATGACACAATAGGGCACACAAACAACACTGCATCTGTCTCCTAACTGTTACCCTAGCCCTAAGCTTAAAACACACAATCTTGAACACTAACATGGGACATTTTCTTGTAGAAACATCAGATTTTGCAGGGCAAAACATACCCACAGCCAGTACAAAGGACAGAACTTCACTTTTTTGACAAACTAAAAGCTTATTCTTGTAGCATTTGAGCTGCTTATTCTGTTTCTTATAATATTTTGGTGTTTTAGATACAAAATAACTGTTTTATGCAACTATTAAAGAAAATATAGGAAGTATTTTTGTCCTAAAATCTCAGGACATTTGGCATTTTTTCATTTTTTTTTGCAGGACCCAACTGTCCAAAGAGGGACTGTCCCTTGCAAAGTGTGACAAGTGGTAACCCTAATACCTATCCTTCACTCATACCTGACTCTAACCTTAACACACATGCACATGCACAAACACACTCACCCCTCCAACCCTACTTACCTGCTTCAGCTTTACACACCTTTGACATTTTCATTGCTAAACTATCTGTACCATTAGCATTAAATTATGCCCCCTGCATTTGTTGAAGAAATGGCTTTCAAACAAATGTAGGGGAGCCATATAAGTGTATATACATGTGTGTGTTTTATGTATATATACTCCTTCAAGTTCTGAGAAAAGCGGACAAGGACCTGAACTCTACATCTGCCATTTAAAAATTTGGTCAACTCTCTGATGTAAAGTACTCATAACAGCCATGGCCTAGCCAGTCAGCACCCGAGCGAATGTTATAGCTCATGTTACTTACCTCTGAAAATGTTATATTCTGTCACTGAGTATGTCAGTGGCTCATAATGTATGCAGTAGACTAGCATGTAAGGCATGCAGGGATTTTTTTTTTTACAACAAAAGATATAATGGCCCTGTCCAAAATAAACGGTGCACTGCAAATAAATCAGTCACCATCCACTCTGTCTCTCTTTAGAACTGCTTGCTTCCCCTCAAACATACTGATCCCAACGTAAATAGAAAGTAAATCATTATAGTTGTCAGTTGCAGCATTTCTTGTAGAGGTGTGATAGTTGACTGTTGACAGACATGTAATTCATTCATATTTGTTGTGCCCAGTTATCTATACTTAAATAGTTGATTGCTTACATACTTTTATTAGAAATATTAGGCCAGATAGGGCCATGGGCAGCTGCAGTGGTACAGCAGTTAGCATTGCCACTTCACAGCAAGAGGTTCTCCTGTTCGATCCTTGGCTGGGGTGCTTTCTATGCGAACTCTGCATGTCCTCCCAGTGGTTGCGTGGGTTTCCTCCAGGTGCTCCAGTTTCCTCCCACATCCCAAAGACATGCTGTAGGTGGATTGGACACTCTAAATTGGCCCTAGGCGTGAGTGTGTGCATGTATGTGCCTTCTGTGGAAGGCTGGATGCTGAGCTGGCAACTTGGCACCATAAAACTCCACTGACAATCATGAGAGGACAGGTGATTCACTGTAGCGTCCCCTAACTGAGAAAAGCCAAAAGAAGAAGAAGGCCAGATAGGGCCATAATGTTAATTGTTTCTTTATGTTCTTTGTTAATTATAGTTTGGCAAATTACTACCAAACACAAGACACTTATGAGATATTCATTCATACTTCACACTGGATTAGCAGCAGGATGAATCATGTCCACATCTGTTCTACTATATTATGTAACCAAAGCATATGGGCAAAATCTGCTTCAAGTAAACCATTTACATTTATAGCAACCATGGTGTGCAGTGACATAATGTCTCTTGATAAACTTGGAAATGAAAAGTTTTATACAGGGATTTTAGTGATTTGTAGGAGTTGTTCTAAAAGCTGACTGCCTGCTGAACAGAAATTGTAGGTCTCACCTGTACCTGTTATAAACTAATTATTAATTTTATCTCTTTTTGTGCATATGTTTGATGATATATATAACATCAAAAAACACATACCATTAGAGCAGTATTCATGTAATTTTCTCTTGCTTCAATCCTATTGAATAATTTGCTTGTGAGTTTTGATTTTGACATGCCAATTGAAATTGCATGCCTAAAGCTCGTAAATGTGAAAGTATACCCCTTTGCCTATATTTAATTGTATTTCTTACCTCAGCCAAACCCTTTAAGCTCTCAACAAGATCTGACACATTATGCTCCTGCTGGCTTGGAATAAGTATTTTTAAGGATGAAGGCAAACTTAAAATTTCACTCGTTAACAATATGATTGCATTATATTTGCTGTATGATTAGAACATAAAAGGTTATAGAAACGTGTCCATATCCTAACCGAAGCCTGAATGTGGAATGTTACAGGACTAAAGTTAACAGGAGTTTGATATAAGAATGTCTGGGTTGTTTCTTATTAAAGTCATGTACAAGGACCTGAAATGAAACAAATCTGGAATAGGCTTCCCCTGCAGATAAAGCAACGCCACTTTTATTCAAGTAGGACCCAGATAATCGGTAGGGTATTCATAAATTCATCCTGCACTTGAATAGCCCTCCTCAAGAAGTGAGGTACAGTTCAGGGTGAGAACGGGCAAGACATAAATGGTACCAAGACTAGTTAACTTTGAACTTCCCATGATTCCATTGCTAGGCCTTGTAGCATTTTGGCAATGCTTGGCCACAGTGATTTTAAAGCACTGGTTTTGTCTCTTGTGTGCACCTCTTAAAAAATCTGCAAATTTTGTTTTGCATGTCCAGCAGACTTCTTAAGAGCCAGGGTGGCACTAACAATTGGAAGGGCATATTCAAGAGTGGGACAGGTGCAAGACACCTTTTCCAAAAGAATACTTTGATAGTTTTCTCAGCAAACTGAACATACTGCAGCACGTTTGTAACTGTAATTTTATTCCTCAGTTTATGAGTATATTTGTTAATTTAATGGGAAGATCCCAGCCAGATGCTTAGGTTTAGGCATTTTCCAGTTCAACACAAACAGGGGCTTAATCATTCAAATTCCCTTTGTGATAGGCACACTTTTGACAGAAGAATGTCATTCTAACCAAGTATTTTAGTTTTAATTTGGCTCAAACAGAGAGTTGCAGCAAACAACAAAGCAAATGGTTTCTTTTACAGTAAAATAATGCATTTCCTTAGAACAATAACAGAACTTTTCTAGAATCTTTTGTAAGCTGATAATAGTCGACAGTTGGACGTTTCACAATCTGAAATGTTACCTTTTTAGGCTTAAAGCAAACAGAGAACTTAAACAATTTATTTAGGCTTGTGAACCAAACAAATGTACTAGCCTGTTTTAAGAAAACAGTTTGTGCAGGAAGCAACAATCTTTGTCTTCCTAAATGCAGATTTTATTACAATACCAGGTAGTCCAATTAATCTTGCAGACTTTAATGACAGTTAAGATAAAGTCACAATTTTCATGGTTTTTGTTTGTGTCAGACTAGAAACACAGTCTTACTTATGGATTTAAAATGCCATCTCACTTGCAAGCCTTTTTTCAGTCCTTTCTAAAAGGAAGAGCTCCTCGGATCTGCAGTCACAGTTTTTTTTGAAGATTTCTATAATGCAAAGCCTTAAGCAGAGAAAATAGCTTCAGTCCTGACTCTAGAAATACAAACCCTTTTTTGATCCATCATTTTGTCTCCACAACTTAGAGGCACACCACTGTCTACAAATTGTTTTCTGAAAACTGCTGATTGTAACATAGCTTATCCTCTGTCTTGTGCTATTCTGTAATGCTGCTTAAAGGTGACTGACCCTTATTAAGTCAAACTTGACACAAATATCGTAACAGCTTTGTGCTTGCACAACAGCACTTATACAGTTCTGCCATATGGAGTCAAAAGGCATTATTTTACCTTACCCATATTCACCCATAAGGACTAATTATCAAAGAGCATGTGATGATTGGTTAAAATGACATTAAGGTTGTTGGCTATGGACTATTTATGGTGGTACATCTCAAGATGAGCAAATAATCGTATTATTAGTAAAGAGTATTATTGATGCATAGAGTAAAAAGCCAAGCTACAAAGAGCCTCGGGGAAGTGTATTTTTATTAGACAAAGAGGAAACTGACTCTATTTAAGAGTTAAAAAGAAGTATCTGTGCCAGAGATAAGCCCCCAAATACTTTGGATTTTTTGGGGGACGGAGTTCAGAAATTAGACTGTGAGCTCTCAGGCCTCTCAACTATTCACATTTTCATTGTGTCCAGATTTTTTCCTCATATTTCGGCCTGTTCTTCATAATATGTATGTTTTTTGGCAGGTTATTGAGGACTGAAGACACTAAATAATGACAAGACATCTGATTTTCAGATTCTGTGTACTTCAGAAAAAGCATGCCAATGCAAAAACTGTTATTGCTACAATTTCCTAAGTTTGTAAGAGCTACACTTAAAATTTGTCCTTGATTTTGAGGTTTTGTCTCGCTATTATTTTTACCTTTTTCCAGATTTCTTGGACTAAAAGATTAACAGGTATATATGATCTAAGGAATCATATACACTAGAAAGAGCTATAAACACTGTACCTGTAAGTTTTTCAGCCTCCATGGCCTTTTACTTATGAGTTTGTTTCAAGGAATGAGGTGTTTTTGCTGAAGCCATGTTTGATGACCAGTGAGCATGCCATAAGCTTCAGTGTGTAACTGTAATTGTGAGGCAGCTACTTTCTCAAGAACTTTTGCTACAGGTGAGAGAAAAAATTGTTATATGAGCCAGAATTGTGCTAGGGAAGGTAACAATGTCAGATGGCTTTAAAAGACCAGGGACAATGTCAGAAGAGAGAGAGAGAAAATTGATAGCATGATTTTTGTAATGGTGATAAATGAGTCACATGACCTCAGAAATTTATGTTGTAAGGAATCAATCCTCAGTGATCATTACTAGGAATCTCAGTATGGTATACCCATTAGTTTACATTCAACAGTGATGTTTGAAGAAGTGCAGTATTAAAAAAAATATGCTCTGAACAGCAATCTGAGGATTCAGGGGATGGTAGGGGGATTGGCTGGGGGGGCAGTTGCTGAACTAATATTCAAATTGTTGCTCAAATATTTCAATATTTGCTGTGGTTTAAGTTACTGAGGAGCTATTTATACTAAGAATGCCACTTTGATTTTGTCTATGTTGCTAGTGGTATCCCCCAGCATTTGTTTGGCATCCATATCTCTGATGTCAAAGCTGACATCAAAGACATTTGACAAGACTTTAAACTTAAAATAATCATCAAGTTCCTTTTGGACTTATAGATTCTGTAAGGTTCATAGGTTCATAGGTTGGTACTAGGCTATCAGTCCTAGGGCCTATACAAGCCTAGCCATAACAATTCCCTGGATATTTCTTCCCACAATATTTATAGGTTCATAGGTTGGTACTAGGCTGATATTCCACACATATAAAGGGTGTCACAACTATGATCTCAAGTTAAATGCCAAAAACGTGTATCATCTTATCCTTTGTTAAACAAGAACACTCTTGATCAGAAAACATTAATTGTACTCCCTTAAAACAGCCACAACTGTCAGAATCCTGGGCACATGTGTTAACAATGAGCTCTCCTTTGACAACCATTTGGCCAGGATATCCTTCTGTTTAGTCTAGTTGATTACTAATGGCATTTCCTCGTTTCTAGGATTTTATACCTCTATAATTGTCCCCTAGTAGGCCCATAATTGAATATAGTGCTCTCTTTGACATGCATCTCTTATAACATATGATCCAGGTTGAAAGATTCTAACATTTCCTCACTGAAAAAATGAAATGCCAGAGTTCCATTACCTATGCAGATGTCTCTCCTCTGCTTGTCCTACAAGGCTTCAAATGAATTTATCTTGAATGACCTCCTTCATAGTCATAAAACTGGCAAAACCACATATATACATATTAAAAACATAACTTCAAAATAACATAAACCCAACCTGCTAACATGATAGATACCTCACTCAAATAATTCCTCTTCTTTAGAACAGACTCCCCCTTTCATATTAAACAAAGAAGTTCCCTCACTCTCTTCAGATGCAGCCGAGAAGAATGAATAGGAAGCCACAAAAACATCCTTAGTTTTGCCCCACAAACCCTCATGGAAAGGGGTAGTAAGGAGTGGGAATTGCGGGGGCTGGGTTGCAGAAGATCTACCAGATCAATTTCCTAATGACAAACAATGAACCTCTCTTGTAGAAGTAGCCTAATTCTTAGACCATCTGAGAGGTGACCAATGACCGGTCTGTGTTTTATTAGTTCACACCACAGCTGAGGTCAAATGGCTCTTTAAGAGACTGTTTTGTCCTCACAGCAACGTCTTTCTGTAGACTTTGTTGAAGTAACAAGACATTCATCATTAGAAACGGAGATGCAACATAAATGCTTGTCATCTTAAAGGGTAGTCGTACAGACCTAGATTAAGAAAAGTGCTTAACAGAACCTGGGTTAGGTCTAGTTAGATTTGAAACTATTTAAATGAAGCAATGGTCATTTTTCTTTTCATTAAATAAATATAACCAATAGCCCACCGTATAGGAAAAATTATTTTGGAAATGTAATAATTTAACATTATGCAATAGAAAGATATGGATATACGACTTCCACTCCCAAATTAAGTCACCACGTCATTTTGGGAGGGATTGACTTTTAGCATGACTTTAAATGAAATAAAATAAAATAAAATGGGGCGTCAATAATTATTTAGTTGCACAATACATTCTGTAGTATTATTAAAGCTTTTAATTAACCTTAGCTTTTAGTCATTAGCTGTATTTTTTTTTCTTTCCTAATCTGCAATTATACCTCTAATCTTGAAATAAATTCTTCTGACTGGAGTCATATAATAATTATTTTCTGTACAAAGAATGTTGCAATATTCTTTTATGTACTTGTTTCCAGTCATTCTAGGCCTCTAATTTATTTGCAATATTCTCAGAATTCTGTATAATCACAGTATGTTAACTGTTTACTTCAAAAGTCCCTTGTGCTCAAAATAAATGAAGACTTGCAGCTCATGTCAAGCAGTCTGATAACTGAGCATTTTTATACAGTCTGTTATGTCTGCCTGGTCTGTTATGTCTTCTCATTGTCCCAAATGCTCTTAAAAATATATGCACGAATACACACCACATCATTTATGGCTTCGGATTGTCAGTCTTGTTCCTAGGAAAATCTTATGCTTGTTTCATTCAATTCTTTACCTCCATCCCTTCTACACCTTTTCCTATATGGCCCTAATAATGATTTCAGGGATTCTTATGGTATTTTTACAGTAGCCCTTTAAACATTTTGTCTTGAGTGACAATCATAACAATATGCATTTTTTTTAAATACTACTGACATATATGCTGTGTATGCTTTTGAAATGATGAATGATTTTACTATACTTTTACCATTTATATGTCCTTCATTTTGTGGAAATTATGTTGGAGACATTTGCTAACCTTAAAGAACAGTAACTTATCCTAGAAATGAACTGTTCTCATTTGTGATTTATAAATGGCTAACTGATTAAAAAAAGTTTTTACACCTCTTCTGATAACCCACAGTGTTCTCTTTTTAGGTTCATAGGTTCATAGGTTTGTACTAGGCTATCGGCCCTAGGACATATACAAGCTTAGCTGTATCAATTCCCTGGCTATTTCTTCCCACAGTATTTATTTCATTGGACCTCTGTCTAGCAGGGTGACTGACGTGATTCCCCAGGATGAATTTCCTATCTCCCATTCAGTCGTCAAGGTTCCTTTTGAAGAGGGCCAAAGAGGCGCTATGCTTGACATGTATGGGCAGTCTATTCCAGAGTCTGGGGAGTCTCTGGGTCAGGAGCCTATGCCTCCCGCATGTTTTGTTCATTGTGATGACAAGGTTTAGATCCCTGGAGCATGTGTCTCTGAGGGATTGGGATTTCTTTAAGTGTGGCAAGTCCAACAGCTCTGGGTTTGACATGGCCTTGTATGTTTGTTATGCATATGCAAACTACATTTGAAATACTTACTGAGCATCTGGAAAAAAATCACAGTTATCCCACTGGTGGATGAAGTTTGAACTCTCAACCTTTGACTGCCTGAGCTTCCACACACTGATGATCAGAGTTCTGCAATACAGAATTACTGTCAGCGAGTTTTACAAGAAGGTATTCCATTTTGGGTGAAGTTTCCCCCTTTTTTGAGTAATACATCATTAGAGTTGCTATATATACGTTTGTGGGGTGTGCAGGGGGCTTGCACTCCTGCAACACTTAAAAAGGTGTTTTTCGGCAAGATGTTTTTGGAGAATGCAGTTTGGGGATTCCAATCCTCATGGAATTTGCTCTTTGGCCTCTCATAGTGAAAGCAAAATTCACAGCTTTTAGAGATTTGGAGGGAAGCATAATTTTCTGTTGTATGCATACCCTTACCCCTTTAACATTGTGGTGATCTAGGAGGAACCTGCAATACATGCATTGTTTATCCTCATGAGGGCGTGCTTCATCACATTATGACGTGGATACATGCAGGCATACCAGGCCAGGACCACCCACTTCACATTTCTTGTTCAAGTTTGATTCTTGATCATAGTAGAACTACCATGAGACTCTCACTGAGAAAAGTCACTGCTATTTTGCCATGGGTGTCACATTGGAACTCAAACCTCCTGTCTCCACCCAATGGTCAACAACATTAGCATGCAGGCTTACTACTCAAACCTCATTTCCTGCTGTCACAGTCATTACCAGGCTTGTACAGCATGTAATCACAAATGGTTAAATGATTTAAAACAGCTTTTTATGGGTGGGGGAGCATCATTAGAAATATTGACAGTTCTAGAGATAAGTCTTCTGTGACAAAATTATGCTTCCCTCCAAATCTCTAAAAGCTGTGAATTTTGCTTTCACTATGATAGTAAAATGACAACAATGAAAATATAAAGCAGATGACATGCAGAAAGCAGGTACAAGAATGTGTCAATGCAAGAATAAGAATGGAAATTAAGATTGCAGTAACATTTAAAATTGAGATGAATTAAATTTTTTCAGGAAATTCTATTTACAAAATACATACATATTCAATGCTTGCAGGGAAAAGGGAGCACCAGCTGTTAAAAGATATAGAAACATTTAGCTGGTGTCCAAAGGAGGTGCACTAGCATTCTTTCCACAAGAGGTTGAAAGTTTTTATGTCTGTAGGTAGTTGATGTCATAAAGTGGGTTCTACACCTGAGATGGCATTTTTCCACTGTAAGTTTATATCTGAATCTTATCAAAGGGACAGAGCCTTCTTGACTGATTTTAAGGGAGTAGTTCAGTTGTTTGAATTGAAGTAGTTTTTCAAGGGATGAGCAGCATCCTAGCTTATCAATTTTAAATAGCAGTGTACTTGGGAGATAAGTGTCTGTGTTAGAGGATCCAGGAAATTGCAAAAGCAGTAGTGAAGGAGGCATGTTACAGAAAAAAAAGTGTGCAGATGACTTGTATGGAGTACCATACAGATGGCCAACAAAAGAGATTCTAGTAATGAATGCTGCGTGATTCCCTACTAACTCTGCTTGGCTTTTATCCCATGGATGTAAGGGCTCTGATTCAGTTAGGGGCAGAGTATTTCTGTAAAACAACATCTGAGATGTTGCACCGGTGGAAACGATTCTGATTTTGTTTGACAAAAATCCTTCTGTGAGCCAAGGAAGGTATACATGGCCACTGAGAACATTACTTGGCTCAGGAAAGAACTCGAGGTGCAGTACAGGACTACAAATGTGACCTTTGCAAGAGCTAATGGAGTACCTTCAATTGAAATGCTTTTAAAATTAAAAAAGGACTGCCAAGGGACATTTATGTAATGCAGCATGAGAGTTTCAGATTAATTTTGGTATAGTTGATAGAAGAATGCAACATTTGTCCTATTTTGTTTTTGTTAAATGGGAAGAGACAATAATATATTGGAAGACAATCTAAAACATGTTTTTTGCTATGGTGTTGATGATCAGTTTATAGTGGTCTGCCTCCCTATCCCCAAAAAAAGTTGAACCCCATGTGGAGTAACTAGATATTCAATTAAACATTGCAAAATTACTTGTACAAAATTCAGGGAAGGAGGTACTTTTGGTGACTGTGAATCATTACTTGAATCTGCTAAATATGATAAACAACTACAGGCCGGGAAAGTACTGTTCAAGAAAATGTTGGATTTGATAAAACTGTCACACCTGACCTGCATGAGGAGGTACATAATGAAACGGAAAATGCAAATGCATGTAAAGAGGAATGTACAGAGACGTAGTGTAATGTGTAAAACACAAACTTTGTACGGAATTTTAAGCTAAGATGAGAGTAATAAGAAGCAAGACGACAAGGTGGTAGTGATATTAGTAACAGGGCAAGGAAAAAGCTTTAGTTACAGCAAAAGGTTACAAAGAATGGGAAGGGGTAATGTGGATGTCACTGCAACAAATGATACCCAAGTAAAGAGCGATGCAAGATGTTTAATATGTTTAGAAGATACTAGATTTTTAGAAGAACTGCAAAAAGACCAGATGGAAAGTTGTGGGGAAAGAAAATTCTCTGCAGTTTGGGAAGGGAGCTGTGTTTCAGCACAGGGATAACGTTTAAAAATCAACAGCTGAAACTAGTAGATATCACTGTAATTGCCCCTGGGAGGCGTGTGCTTCCTGTTGTCAGATACAGAGAGAAGATGCACAGAATAATTGTGACATGTTTGTATACTAACATTAAATAGAGCGTTGGTATCTTTGAGGAAATAAATTTATAACAGTTAAAAAATCGGAGAAAATAAGGAGGTGAAGATGAACATATTTATCTGCACTTACTTTCATCTCTCTACCCTAATTCAATATGCAGACGGCTCTACCATAATCACCACTGATGATACTTTCTCTGACCTTCTCACACTCACCCAAAACTCCTTTAACTCTGTTGAAAAATGTCACACAGATAATCAACTTATCTTAAATCCCAAAAAGACCAAACTTCTTCTATTTCTTCCTAAACGTCTCTCACCACTCAAACCAACCTTTTCTATCACTTCCTCTAACTGACTCCAAACTAAACTTCTTGGGGTCATCATAGATGACCAACTTGAATTCAACCTACATGTCAACTATTGCATCACAAAGACCCACCAAAAACTCAGGCTTCTATACAGAAATAAAAAGTTCCTTACTAACAATTCTAAAATCTTTCTAGCTCAGGCTTTTCTACTCCTGAATCTCCTCTATGGATCACAAATCCTAACTAACTTACAAATATCCCTAGAAACAAACTCAAAAGAACATTTAACAAAGTTACTTGGTTCTCTACCAATCAGTGTCCTAACTCTCACCACTGTCTCTCTCTCTCTCTCTCTCTATGTCTCTCTCTGCATTAACTGGCTTAATTTCCCCCACCAGTTCCTTGTCTCTCAATTAACTATTATTAACTCCTGTCTCTACAAACCTTCAGCCTGCCCTAGCATCTCCACTTTGGTCACTCCCTAGGTCCCTACAAGACATCTCAGGAGCTCTGACTAACAATACCTAAATATCTCCAAAAAACATTGGTCAAAATCTATACAGCTACTTCCCAGCCCTGAAATAAGCTCCCATTGACATTAGAAGTATAACAACCCTACACAAATTTAAATCTGCACTCAAATAATATCTGCTCAACAACTTTACCTGTAACTGTAATACCAAACTCCTTCTATGTCACTGCTTCCCACTTTCCTACTCAACAACTCTACCTGTAACTGTAATACCGAATTCCTTCTATGTCACTGCTCTCCAATCTCCTACTCAAAAACTCTACCTGTAACTGTAATACCTAACTCCTTCTATGTCACTGCTCTCCACTCTCCTACTCAACAACTCTACCTGTAACTGTAATACCAAACTCCTTCTATGTCACTGCTCTCCGTTCTCCTACTCAACAACTCTACCTGTAACTGTAATACCTAACTCCTTCTACGTCACTGCTCTCCACTCTCCTACTTTACAACTCTACCTGTAACTGTAATACCAAACTCCTTCTATGTCACGGCTCTCCACTCTCCTACTCAACAACTCTACCTGTAACTTTAATACCGAACACCTTCTACATCACTGATCTCCACTCTCCTACTCAACAACTCTACCTGTAACTGTAATACCTAACTCCTTCTATGTCACTGCTCTCCACTCTCCTACTCAACAACTCTACCTGTAATTGTAATAACGAACTCCTTCTACGTCACTGCTCTCCACTCTCCTACTCAACAACTCTACCTGCAACTATAATACCAAACTCCTTCTATGTCACTGCTCTCCACTCTCCTACTCAACAACTCTACCTGTAACTTTAATACCGAACACCTTCTACATCACTGATCTCCACTCTCCTACTCAACAACTCTACCTGTAACTGTAATACCTAACTCCTTCTATGTCACTGCTCTCCACTCTCCTACTCAACAACTCTACCTGTAACTGTAATACCTAACTCCTTCTATGTCACTGCTCTCCACTCTCCTACTCAACAACTCTACCTGTAACAGTAATACCTAACTCCTTCTATGTCACGGCTCTCCACTCTCTTACTCAACAACTCTACCTGTAACTTTAATACCGAACACCTTCTACATCACTGCTCTCCACTCTCCTACTCAACAACTCTACCTGTAACTGTAATAACGAACTCCTTCTACATCACTGCTCTCCACTCTCGTACTCAACAACTCTACCTGTAACTGTAATACCAAACTCCTTCTATGTCACGGCTCTCCACTCTCCTACTCAACAACTCTACCTGTAACTGTAATACTTAACTCCTTCTATGTCACTGATCTCCACTCTCCTACCCAACAACTCTACCTGTAACTGTAATACCAAACTCCTTCTATGTCACGGCTCTCCACTCTCCTACTCAACAACTCTACCTGTAACTGTAATACTTAACTCCTTCTATGTCACTGATCTCCACTCTCCTACTCAACAACTCTACCTGTAACTGTAATACCTAACTCCTTCTATGTCACTGCTCTCCACTCTCCTACTCAAAAACTCTACCTGTAACTGTAATACCAAACTCCTTCTATGTCACTGCTCTCCACTCTCCTACTCAACAACTCTACCTGTAACTGTAATACTGAACTCCTTCTATGTCAATGCTCTCCACTCTCCCACTTTACAACTCTACCTGTAACTGTAATACCGAACTCCTTCTATGTCACTGCTCTCCACTCTCCTACTCAACAACTCTACCTGTAACTGTAATACCAAACTCCTTCTACGTCACTGCTCTCCACTCTCCTACTCAACATCTCTACCTGTAACTGTAATACTGAACTCCTTCTATGTCAATGCTCTCCACTCTCCCACTTTAGAACTCTACCTGTAACTGTAATACTGAACTCCTTCTATGTCACGGCTCTCCACTCTCCTACTCAACAACTCTACCTGTAACTGTAATACCGAACTCCTTCTATGTCACTGATCTCCACTCTCCTACTCAACAACTCTACCTGTAACTGTAATACAGAACTCCTTCTATGTCACTGCTCTCCACTCTCCTACTCAACAACTCTACCTGTAACTGTAATAACGAACTCCTTCTACGTCACTGATCTCTACTCTCCTACTCAACAACTCTACCTGTAACTGTAATACTGAACTCCTTCTATGTCACTGATCTCCACTCTCCTACTCAACAACTCTACCTGTAACTGTAATACAGAACTCCTTCTATGTCACTGCTCTCCACTCTCCTACTCAACAACTCTACCTGTAACTGTAATACAGAACTCCTTCTATGTCACTGCTCTCCACTCTCCTACTCAACAACTCTACCTGTAACTTTAATACCGAACACCTTCTACATCACTGATCTCCACTCTCCTACTCAACAACTCTACCTGTAACTGTAATACCTAACTCCTTCTATGTCACTGCTCTCCACTCTCCTACTCAACAACTCTACCTGTAACAGTAATACCTAACTCCTTCTACGTCACTGCTCTCCACTCTCCTACTTTACAACTCTACCTGTAACTGTAATACCAAACTCCTTCTATGTCACGGCTCTCCACTCTCTTACTCAACAACTCTACCTGTAACTTTAATACCGAACACCTTCTACAGCACTGATCTCCACTCTCCTACTCAACAACTCTACCTGTAACTGTAATAACGAACACCTTCTACATCACTGCTCTCCACTCTCCTACTCAACAACTCTACCTGTAACTGTAATAACGAACTCCTTCTACATCACTGCTCTCCACTCTCGTACTCAACAACTCTACCTGTAACTGTAATACCAAACTCCTTCTATGTCACGGCTCTCCACTCTCCTACTCAACAACTCTACCTGTAACTGTAATACTTAACTCCTTCTATGTCACTGATCTCCACTCTCCTACTCAACAACTCTACCTGTAACTGTAATACCAAACTCCTTCTATGTCACTGATCTCCACTCTCCTACTCAACAACTCTACCTGTAACTGTAATACCTAACTCCTTCTATGTCACTGCTCTCCACTCTCCTACTCAAAAACTCTACCTGTAACTGTAATACCAAACTCCTTCTATGTCACTGCTCTCCACTCTCCTACTCAACAACTCTACCTGTAACTGTAATACTGAACTCCTTCTATGTCAATGCTCTCCACTCTCCCACTTTACAACTCTACCTGTAACTGTAATACCGAACTCCTTCTATGTCACTGCTCTCCACTCTCCTACTCAACAACTCTACCTGTAACTGTAATACCAAACTCCTTCTACGTCACTGCTCTCCACTCTCCTACTCAACATCTCTACCTGTAACTGTAATACTGAACTCCTTCTATGTCAATGCTCTCCACTCTCCCACTTTAGAACTCTACCTGTAACTGTAATACCGAACTCCTTCTATGTCACTGCTCTCCACTCTCCTACTCAACAACTCTACCTGTAACTGTAATACCAAACTCCTTCTACGTCACTGCTCTCCACTCTCCTACTCAACATCTCTACCTGTAACTGTAATACTGAACTCCTTCTATGTCACTGCTCTCCACTCTCCTACTCAACAACTCTACCTGTAACTGTAATAACGAACTCCTTCTACGTCACTGATCTCTACTCTCCTACTCAACAACTCTACCTGTAACTGTAATACTGAACTCCTTCTATGTCACTGATCTCCACTCTCCTACTCAACAACTCTACCTGTAACTGTAATACAGAACTCCTTCTATGTCACTGCTCTCCACTCTCCTACTCAACAACTCTACCTGTAACTGTAATACAGAACTCCTTCTATGTCACTGCTCTCCGTTCTCCTACTCAACAACTCTACCTGTAACTGTAATACCTAACTCCTTCTATGTCACTGCTCTCCACTCTCCTACTCAACAACCCTACCTGTAACTGTAATACCGAACTCCTTCTATGTCACTGATCTCCACTCTCCTACTCAACAACTCTACCTGTAACTGTAATACTAAACTCCTTCTACGTCATGGCTCTCCACTCTCCTACTTTACAACTCTACCTGTAACTGTAATACCGAACTCCTTCTATGTCACTGCTCTCCAGTCTCCTAATCAACAACTCTACATGTAACTGTAATACCGAACTCCTTCTACGTCACTGCTCTCCAGTCTCCTACTCAACAACTCTACCTGTAACTGTAATACCGAACTCCTTCTACGTCACTGCTCTCCACTCTGCTGAAATCCTACTTATTAACAGTTTCCATGGCTCTGTTATATTAACTGTTCACTGCTCAAACTTAATGTTAATTTCTGGCAGCTGCCTTCCATCCCACTAGTTACCATATCCTTCTGACTTTAATGTTTTCTTGCCAGCTGCTATTCCTCTGTCACAAGAAACCAATATATCCTATCTGAACTTGTAATTCACTTATGAGGTGCTCCCTAGAATGACTTACTAGACTTAGCTAATGTCAGATGATTCTCAGAGTTAGTGTATTTTTGAGGTTTATGGAATTATGAACTGTTTGACTAACTGTACTGTACTGACAAATATGTCATTCTGTCTTAGTGTATTAATTTTTATATCTTTATTCTTGTTATTCACTATTGGGTTTTTGTTGAGCTTTTCTCCCTGGGTCTCTGCTGAAAAAGGGCTTTCACTCAGTCCCACTTAACAAATGTCAAACAAAAATATATGATAAAAAAATTATAGATATGGAGGGAATGAATATATACATATAAAAGAGGACATCTGAACAAAGAAGTAGATCATGTTATTTTGACAGAGGGCTTAAAAGGAGTACAGGGGAATGAGGCATATTTTTCTAGCCATGAGGCTATATAGTTTAATGTAGGAGATGATGAAGACCAGATTAGAGAAGGCAAATGTATAAAGTGACTGTTGGCATAAATTAGTATTGCATGACAAGTTTAAAGAGGAAACTTTACGGAAGGACAACTGGATCTCAGTGGCTTCTTTATGAAGCTTGCTCATTTTGGTGGACAGTGTATGAAAAGTAGCACAGAAGATGAGAAGGGATATTTGGAGAGGAAGAAAGGCCAGTGTGTGAGTACCTTGAAACATTGTGAAAAAATCTTACTTTCACAGGGGAGAGGACTTCTTACAGAAGCAGAGGTGTATCTTTAATTAAACTGGGAAAAAAAGAAAATATGTGATAAAGATGTAAGAAAAGGAAGTACTGCCAGCACAGCTAACTGGAATTTTGTAAATAATTATATGTGAATATCAAACTAATTTATATAAAATGCTTGTGTTACAAACGTATTAGAACTGTATGTCAGGTGTATATCAAACAGATGTTTGCGTTGAAAAGGTACTTGTAAAGTGCTTGTGCTTAAAATGTGTCCACAGTATGCCCTACTGGAAGAGAACAGAAATGTACACGGACTTTTGTAACTGTTTAAATGTATATGTTAATAGAGGAAACTGGAGGGAGATCCTCAGTCCAGCAAACTTTGAAAAATATTTGAAATTAAATTACTTTATAGGCCAGGCAATAAAGATGTTTCAAGGCAGCTAGAGAGACAAAGTCTGTACTAGACAGCTTTCTGTATTGTTGTCAGGGTGAACTAATTGCTACTTTGGAAGCGTGAAGGAATGCAATTGTTTTATGACTTCCAGCACCTGCCAAGAATCTGAGCAAAAGCACTTGTCTATGTATTTTTACAGGTAGATGCTAAATACTGCCAGCTTCCAGCAGTGGGGGCTTTGCCTGGGAACTAGATGTCAGACGATAAGAAGTGATGTTATTCTGTAAGCTATCCCAGCAGTAATATTTTAGATATTATTTTTAGAGGTCTCTGACTGAGACAGGGCATTCTGCATTCTGTCTTGGGCCTGACAACAACAAGATCCATTGACCATATCATCTGCCTTGCACTAAGTAAGGAATAGTATAATTCTATAAGATACAGTTAGGAATATAGCAAAGCTTAGTTTAGATTTTGTTTTTTCCTTATTTGTGTGAGCCTGTATTGCAGTGTTATTTTAAATATTTCCTGTGGTTGTGAACTCTGATGCAGCTGTGAATATGTGTTTAAAATTGTCTTGCTCTTTTATTATTTATTATTAAATATATTTAAACCTTTCATTGTGGCTGATCTTTGTAGGGAAATTTAAGTTTTGTGAGTACTTGCATATTTATTTGGTCACACTGTATGGGCCCTTCCTAACATTCTTGCTCTTGATCAAACTACCATTTGTATTAGTATTAATATTACACAGTAAGATTGGACAACCTTTGTTAAAGGCTCTAAAGTAGCTGATAAGGAGTGACTGGTGGCAGTGGTAACTACCTTATAGTCTGAGCAGGAGAGGACATAGCTAGTAAACCTGTGCCAGCCTTTTCCAGGTGTGTGTGTGTGTGTGTGTGTGTGTGTGTGTGTGTGTGTGTGTGTGTGTGTGTGTGTGTGTAAATCAAAACTCAAAGAAGGTGTGTAGCTGCTTGGGTAGAGACACAAAGCACTGGTTGGACAGATAGGGTTTTGGAGGTCTTAGCTTGGTAACTCAGCTGTGATTTCAACTCTATAGCTGTGCCAGTGGGGAGTCTTACTGGGGATTTGGAAAAAGTGGGAGAAAGCAGCCCCAGTGAACGTGCTCCACTGTTGCCAGTGGTGAGCATTGAGGCTCCTTGATTACTGGTTGGCAGTGGTGGGTCATCACAGAAGAAACCAAAATATTTCTTCAAGGGAGAAGAGACAAAGTAACATCTCTTTTTTTAGTAAGAAAATCATATATGCTGAATATGTGAGGGAATTAGATGATAATAAAGTGATAAATTAAAAAATGAAATGTGGGGGAGAGGGGTTAAAAAAGCATAAAGCTGCCTGAGATGCACCATTCTGGAAACCTTAGTTCCAAGTAATGACATCTGCATCATCTCTCTAATCTACATTTTTATTTCTCTGTATGATATAATAAAGTAAAACATATTAAAATGGTGACAAAGGCTGTAGCCATTTGTGTTGGAAAGTTTTTAATGAAGGAATTAAAAAAATGGAAAACAGGGAAGGAAAACCAAGTAGCAAAAAATAAATATGACATGAACATAGATGACAATTGCATGAATCATAATTCTTTTCTTTTATTTATATTTTTATTTTTGTTGACTGGGATCGTCTGACTGGGCAAACCCCATTTTCAATGGAGGCAGTAGTAGAAAATCTTCACATTGTACATATTATAAGCATTGAAGATTAAGAACTAGGCAGGAAACACAATGTACAACACATTTTGCAGTGCTAATAGTGATATTAAGTAGTAGGATATTAATGACCACACCTGCAAAAGAGTTAACGTGGTTAATTTTATGCATACATTATTTGACAGCGACAAAGTGCATAAAGTTGGTTCACTACTGAACAGTTAAAATGGGCTAAATGGGAGAGGGCCTCACTCATTAATATGTTGTTTTGTTGTGTGTGTGTGTGTGTGTGTGTGTGTGTGTGTGTGTGTGTGTGTGTGTGTGTGTGTGTGTGTGTGTGTGTGTGTCTGTGTGGTGTGTGCATGCGTGTGTGTGTGTGTGTGTGTGTGTGTGTGTGTGTGTGTGTGTGTGTGTGTGTGTGTGTGTGTGTGTAAGTGAAATGAGAATAACGTATGCATAGCCAACTTGTTTAAACATAGACAATGTAACCAGGTTTTCTGATAAGGCAAAATTTAATGAATATACCAGAAGCAACTAAAACAATATATTAAGACAATACCAGGTACTTTTTTCAGACAGTAACAATGCAATTATTGGTTGATATATAGTATACTTAAAGACTTGTAGGAAACATAAAACAAAATGGCTTATCATAAAACAAGTATTTGTGTGAGTTTAATATTTACTTGTACTGGAGCAAAACTGAAACAGCAGTGATAACAGAAATATGATCAATACAGTTCGAATGTACAAGGCAATGGGCAAGAATTAATTAACATAAAAGTTCTTTACCACATTCAAATGTTTTATTGCACAGGGTTTACTCGTGATGAGTAATTGCTTTGCTATCAAGATGCAGATTTTCAGAATCTTGCCTATGTCTGGCATCACTATACTACTTGGAAATGAAAGGTGCTAAACAATGCAATATTTTGTTGACAACATATGTTTATATATTTGCAGTTTAGCTCAAATGCAAGCTGAAATTTAGCACTGACAAGAAAAGGGATGAGCTAAAACAAATGCCTCTGACAGATGGCTCAAACGATGTTTCCACCTCTGCCCTTATTTAAAGTAGCACTAGTTAACTTTTCAAAATAACTTTTTTGGATGATTATTCAGAATACATGGCCATGGTGGTGCAGCGGTTAGTGTTGCCGCCTCATAGCAAGAGGTTCTCTGGTGTGATTCTCTGCTGGGGTGCCTTCTGTGCGGAGTTTGCATGTCCCCCTTGTGGTTGCATGGGTTTCCTACGGGTTCTCCAGTTTCCTCCCACATCCCAAAGACATGCAGTAGGTGGATTGGACACACTAAATTGGCCCTAGGTGTGAGTGTGTGCACCTTTTGTGGAAGGTTGGGTGCCGGGCTGGCAACTTGACAGTGTAAAACTCCACTGCCAATCATGAGCGGACAGATGATCTGCTGTGGTGACCCCTAACTGGGAAAAGAAGAAGAATATTCAGAATACACATCTGATAACACAGAATTGCCATGTGAATTATTGCACTTGGTGTTAAGAAATAACATCTTCTTATTTCAAACACAAATTTATCATCAGATAAAAGGTATAGCAATGGGGACACCAGTGGAAAACATGTACGCAAACAGCATGATGTACATGTGAGAGACACAATATATTCTCTCCATGCACAACCCCTTTAAAAGTAATACATCTGCATAGGGAATTATATTAAATGCCTTGGCCAGGTCAAGGTAGTCAATATGCATAGTCGTTCCCTCATACATGGTATTGGCGACCTTCTCAAAGACGAAGAAGAAGATGATTTAACAGACATGCTCAACGCTTAACAAATCTGAACTGTTGGACTCCAGAGTCTGGAGATTGCTTATGTCCTTGTTGATAGGGTCCATAAAGATTCTTTCTATGGCTTTACAGATAAGACTAGTGACACTTATGGGTCTATAACTCCCTGGGTTGGTTGATGGTACCTCCCCTGTGCAGAGGGATGGTTGTTTCTGACCTCAATTCTTCCGGAACATAGTCTGTCTGGAGGCTGTGGTTAAATAAGGATCCAAGTGGGTCTGCTAGGTTTTATTTTTTGTCAGGGCCCATTGATGCCATGTTTTTATCCTTAGAAAGTGCAGAGATGACCTGGTCTCTTGAGATATTATGCTGAGGAATGGTGGCAGGTATACTTTGGGGGATGACTGGTGAGGACAGGGGGCTGAAATTTAATCCAAATCTGTCAGCTAGCAGATTGACTATTTCATCTGTTTGAGCATGGGTTGTGCCATCCACAACCAACTCCGCACATTGCTGGGTATTCCCCTTAAGATTTTGGATGTAGTTAAAAAATGCTTTGTGATTTTCCTTGGCTAGGGAGTCTACTTTTGCTTCATAATTTGCTTTTGAGGACTTGACCAGATCTCTGATTTGTTTGTTTAGACTAGCAAGAGATTTCTTCTTCTTCTGAGCATGTTTACATTTATTTTTGTACATTAGTTTCTTTCTTTTGATGTATAGCCTGTTTATACCAGTGGACCACCAGGGTAGCTTGCTTTTCCAGCAAGACCTGGAATTGATCCGGTCTGGTACTGCTGATTCTATAAAAATGCTTAAGTGCCTGTAGTTGACATTGGTGTACGCCACTGCATAGGATTCTGTATTTTCTGGGTTCGGTTGAGATTTGAAATTTCTTATGCCATTAGTTAGTAGGAGATAATTTGTCTTAGAGAAAGGGTCACAACACTTCTAAATGCTACTGAGTACTATGTCCAGGATATTTGAACCCCTATTTGGTGTGCAAACCAGCTGTCCTAGAGCATTTGATTTGACAAAGTCCAAGATCATCTGAAGCTGCATGTTAATGGCCGTGTATGTTCCCCAGTTAATGGTAGGATAGTTAAAACTCACCCATGAGTAAGGTATAGTAAGTGACTCCAGTAAGTCCAGGTAAGTGGCATGTTTTTCTTGGTTCATGGGGGGCCCTATAGCTAGCGATGATGTGGTAGGGGATTTTGCCTGTGGTTAGTTGGACATAAAGGAGCTCAAGAGAGTCATACTGTTTAACCAGTTTAAAGGTGTATTTCTCCTTTATGAAAATGGATACACCTTCTCCTTTGTTTCTTTCTTGCTCAAATTGTGGTCTGAGTGCATTGAAGGCATTTTAGCCTTGCATGGCCAGGGTGCTTTCAGCAGCTTTGAACTATGTCTTAATGACTGCATAGATGTCAGTATTTTCCAAGGTGAGGAGTGCTTCTAGTGAATGCAATTTCTTGTTTCGACTCCTAGCATTGCGTAACAGTACACTGAGCTTATCAAAAGAAGATTTTGCTACATTGGGAGGTTGGTTAGTTTGACCCTGCCTAAAGAAAAGCCACTATAGGGGAAGTTAAAACCTTTGCCAGTATCCAAAATCCTGGGCAAGATATGGGCAGACCATCTCTGGCAAACAGCATGGCCTGTCGATTATGCACACCCAGGCTGACAAACATTGGATCCCCTTAGGCTGACACCAAAAGTTAAGCCAATTGTTAAAGTCAATCATTTTTTTGTTTGCATTGTGGTATCATTCTTGTTGCTGAAGGCTAGGCTCATACCTGCCTGTTACACATAATCTGAGATCTCAATTATGCCTCTCTTCAATTAGTCCAGAAAGGTACATCTCAGGTCATTCACACCCACATGGACTATGACAGCATCATTCTGGTACCTGTGTCTGAGTGGCCTGAGTGCTTATGGGATCTGATGGATTCTGGCAACTTACAGGCAACAAACTATAACCTTCTCCTTATCCAGCATATGTGTGTGTGTGTGCGTGTGTGTGTGTGTGTGTGTGTGTGTGTGTGTGTGTGTGTGTGTGTGTGTGTGTGTGTGTGCGTGTGTGCGTGTGTGCGTGTGTGCGTGTGTGCGTGTGTGTGTGTGTGTGTGTTTAAGGGTGGATAATGACAGTTTGTACTGGCATTCAGTGCTCTTTGCCACTTCCTGCTTGCTGCTGCCTGTTAAGGTTCTAAAGTTAAATCTCAGCAGCTCATGGTAGAGTAGTTTATCAGCTTTATTGGAAATGTTCAGCATTTCTATTTGCTGCAAGTAACTTAAAAATAATCTGATCGTATTATCCTCTTTACTGTTTGTGGTCCAGTGTGCCTTTGTGCCTCTTGTAGTTGCATTCTCCCCTGCTAGTTAACTGAATGGCACTTTCTTTTCCAATGTGTGTGTCCTCCCATCAGACCATGAGCTACCTTAAGCTTCCCAGGTAATATCCCCAAAGGCTGGGATCACACGAGTAGTGGATTGTACATGGGAACTGAAGCAGAGCTGCCTGCAGTATCTCATTTGCTAGTCATGTACCCCTTGGATTTGTTGTTTTTGATATACCCGAACTGGTCAGTCAGTGACGTCACATGCCTCACTGTACATAATGTCAGTTAGCTCTGCCCACCCCCCTCAAATGCCACAGTTTAGTACCAATCTACCCACTGTGGGGTGACTATGTATTATTAGTATTACAACAGATGTGTCTTCATCACAGACAGAAACCCTTCCCTTCCCCCCGGAATGTCCCCTTAGGGTGACATCTTAAAATTAGATTTGGTCAGATCATGGTGTACTGACTTTTGTCCTGCTGGTTTTATTGAACAATACACTTGCTCCAGTTGGTAGATTGTCCAGGATACTATTGCCTAATTCTGTACTTATTCAGATATTTCAATTATGCAAAACTCTATCCATGGCTGCTTAATTTTTGGTTGAGGTCTTTTTGTAAAGTGAGATCAGCTGTTCAATATTGATTTTAGGATTATTTCTTGAGTCCACAAACATATTATTCCTTTATTTATATAATATATGCTTTTTATGGTAAAGTCATTCTTACAGCATATTCACAAATAGTCTAAGACTTAAACGAAGCACAAACTGGTAACAAAAAAATAATAAAAAACGTCCCAACTCAAACAATAAACACCAATTTAATGGCACAATGCTAAGTAAAGAACAAACAGTATTTCCCAAAGACTGAGCGCTTTCACCATAACAAATGGCTTCATCAGAGTACAGTGGGATAAACGTTCACAAATTAAATAACGAAACAACCTACAAACTGACCAATTCACACACAATAAGATAAAATTACATCATCAAGTACTAATTACAGGTGTTTAAAGGCACAAAAAAACAAAAAATGGATAATAAATAATGAAGTAACAGTATAAAAATCTATAACTTTATTTTATTTTTTTTATTTAATTCCCAGTCAACAAATGTTAAATAAATAAAAAAATAATAAATAAAATTATAGATTTTTATATTGTTACTTCATTATTTATTATAAGCATAAATAAATAATGAAGTAACAACATAAAAATCTATAATGCAACAGATAATCAAAATCTTGTATAAGTAGAAGAAATATTTTTAGGGAATGTTTGAAAAATGTCCTAAATAATACTTGCTTTTTCTTTTAAAATTGGAAGGATGGCAATACTATCATTCAAACCTGGGGGGGGGGGGGGTGGCATTAAGTCTAAGTTGCCACTTTATATCAAGATTTTCCACTTTTAATTGCAAATCACTCCCTCTCTCATTGGAGGTAACTTTATCAATCACAAAAAAAATAAATTTCTTGAAATTTACACAAGTTGTGCTATGCTGATATAATGCATTGTGAACATTCTTTGTCTTGAAAGCTCTTACATGAGCCTCCGAATAGTTTTTCCCCACATAAAAACTTGTACAGCTGGTGCACGTTGCTGCATACACTAACATGTTTGTGTTGCAACTACACCTGCTCGGGCAACATAAAGTACGGTTATAACCAGGGATAGACACGTAGGGGCCATCATTGATAAACTTCCCTGTCCTGCATGTCCGACACTTATACATTTTGGATACTTGATAATTTCGGGTGAAGTTCTCCATAATGTTTTTAACATTTCTTCCCCTACTAAAAACTATCCTAGGTTTGAAACCAAGTGTGTTCTTGTGTGTCTCATTTAGACCTAATTGCCATGCATTATTAATAGCTGCTACTAAATCTTGGGCAAGATGATTATATCTTAGAACCATCATGGCATTGTTGTTATTCTGATGTTGATAGATTTGTCAGGTATTCTAGAACATAAAATTGGCTGGTACAATGTATCCCTCTTCTTCAAAACGTCATGTTTGACTTTCAAAGTTAGTTTAAGGGGATAACCCCTATCTAGGAACAGCCCAACTAGCTTGAATAACTCAGTTTTAAAAGAATAATAGTTACTTACCAGTCTAGACAATCTAACCATCTGACCTTTGATGATCGCTTTCTTCTGATGGTAGGGGTAACAACTATTAAAGTGTAACATTAAATTAGAGAAAGTTTTCTTCCTATAAATGTTACTTTCAAGAGTCCCCCCATCATTGCTTAAGTGAATGTCAAGGTAGTTAATTTCACTAGAATGCCAAGAACTGGTGAACCTGAAAAAAGGAGTTGTACTCTTTAGAAATTCTAAAAACATCTTAGCTTCCTGCTCGTCCCCTTTCCAAAGAATCAGTATATTATCCAAAAATAAGTTATAAAGCAAAATTTTGGACATATATTGTGAGGAAAAGATGAACTTATCTTCCCAGTGTAGGAGTAATAGGTTGGCAAACATGGGAGCACATTTTGTTCCCATGTCCACCCCCGCTATTTGATGGTAAATTACCCATTCAAATAGTCTTTCCCTGAAATAATTCAAACCTTCATCATGAGGTATAGTGGAAAATAAATTAACCACATCTATAGTGAGGAATGAAAAAGTTTCAGATACATCGACCACCCTAAGTCTCTCCAAGCAGTGCCATGAGTCCCTCAAGATGTGTTCTACTTCACCCAATGCATGTTTAGTCAATTCATCAATAAAGGAAGCCAGGGTTCAGTTTTGGATTCCGTTGCTGCTACAATAGGTCTAAATGGCGGGTTAAAAGTAGACTTGTGAGTTTTGGATATCCCACAAATCACTGGTATACAAGAATGTTCAACAGAGAGATACTTATATTCATGTTCATCCAGGGTCCCTTGAAATAATGCATCAAGCAAGAAAAATAAATTTTGGAATAAGCCTTGTTGATCTCATTAGTACTAGCCCTAATGAGTCATTCAAAATCTCAGACATCCTAAACACATAATCGTACTGAGACATGATAACCATACCACCCCACTTATCAGGTTTCATTAACCGCAAGTTGTGGTTGCTTGCTAGACTATACAATACCCTTCTTTCTTCAATTGTCAAATTGCCATGCATTTTCTTATTGTTGTTTAAAATCCTTCTCAGTTCATTCTCACATAACCTTTCAAATAACAATATATCCACATTGTTAGGTGCTATGAACAAACTGCTTCTCTGCAATGATACTTTCTCTCTATAATGAGTATTATCCTTGAAACTTCAAATTAAGTTGCCTAGTAAACAGTTTCAAATTAATTAACACATCAGCTATGTGCAAAGTAAATTCTGGAACAAATGTTGTGCTTTACTCAGTAAACTGTGATAAGTATTATTAAGTATTAAGTGTAATTGTATATGATGAAATTATCTTTCATAAAAATGTCACACTTATTTAGTGTAATTGTATATGATGAAATTATCTTTCATAAAAATGTCACACTCCAAAGACTCAGTAGGTATGTCACTGTTAACATAAACCTCAGGGTCAAGGCTAGAGTCACTCAAATTGTCACTAATATTCAATGTTGCTTCAAATTTGACCACCGGCCTCTGTTGCTCTTGTAGTAGTAATTGTGGTGAAAGTGGCCCCCATATTGTTTGTTATATGGGCCCCCTTTCCCCCTGTTTTTCAGTCTTTCTGACTTCCTTGGCCCTTTGTTCTCCTCCAAAAAAGTAGTCATTAGCTATATCGGGTACCTCAGAATCATCGTTAATGCCTGTTTGCATAGCACGAGGTGGAGCCCCACCACTTTTCTTAACATACTTATAACCAACTGGATAAGCTCAGTCATGTTTGTAATAATCTGAGTCCCTGATTAGCTTTTTTTGTTTGGTGTTAGTATTGCTTTTAACAAAAGAATCCACATCCTTGAGTACCTGATTGTATTTATTCAAATACTCAGTAAAAAGCAAGTCGTTAACTATATTATGATGGATAACATTAATTTCATTTTCCAAGGTAGCCAACTTACTAGTACTATGCTTAATAATAATTTTAAGCATCTCCAAACCAGTATTATTAAATAAATCAGCCAACTCGCAATATGATGGTGAACTGCCCTTGATACCCATAGGTAGTTTCCATATACGCAGTCCCTTCGGAACTTGTTTCACTGTTAACGATTTACTTAAAAATGCATTATCGAGTTGCAGACCTCTACATTTCTTAACAGACTTTTCAAAACGATCCAGCTGTTTACTTAGCGTTGGTTGCTCGTTCCTCTCCTCATTCAACACCACATTTTCTTTTATACTTCCCCGGTTATCAAACTGGAAATAAATAAATAAATAAATATACTGGCTTTCGGTGATAAAGACATTGCCAATAAGGTGCAGAAAAAATACTAGTGGAACCAGAGACCTTCTGACTTCATATTCATTTTATAAACCACAAATTCTCCTCTTCTCCACAATATATAACAATACTGGCCACAAACCACCGACTGTAATAAAGTGACAATCAGGAAAAACAAATTTATTTTATTCTCTAGCGCTTCGGTGTTTCCACCTTCAAGGAATATCAAACAGTAAAATTACAAACAAAACTTGCCTATATAACACATTCAATTAACAACACATGCCTACTAATTACACAACAATTTGTCTTAAAGCACTTCCAATTTAATTCATTGTTAAGACCATTAGGTATCATTGTTTTATATTTTAAAATAAAAATGCTTTCTTTATATAATAATTTTTGTTTTAATACATTTTCATCCATATTTAAACATTTTACACTTTCTAAAACAGTACCCTGTAACAGGGGCCCATTACTATTATGAAATATCCTAAAATGAGCAGCAATTATTTTATCCTCTCTAATATTTTTAACATCTCTCATATGCTCCATGAATCTAACACGAAATTCTCTTTTAGTTTCCCCTATGTAATAAAGTTCACATGGACATTTCAATGCATATATTACCCCTCTACTTCTGCATGTGTATGTGTCTCTAGGCTCAAATTTAACCCCATTTATATTTTTAAATGTGTTGACTATATTGTTACAAATACTGCATCTATTGCAGCATAGTGTACCTCGACTCAAGATAGTTCTTGGTATAGCTATTCTTGGCATGGAAAATTTATCATGTACCACCATATCCTTTAAATTTCTACCCCTTTTGTAGGAGAAGGATGGTTTACAAGGAAGAATATTCGCCAAAACTTTATCTCCCAACAAGTATTTCCAATAATACTCTATTAAAGTTTTAATTTCATCACTTTTTATATTATATACTGTTACATAATAAATGGCATCTCCCATCCGCTTATTCCCCTCAAAAAAACTACTGTCCTGGTATTTATTCCTTCTTTTATTTATATATACATCCCCTTCCATATTTAACTTTCTCGTTATTTTAATATAAGCCTTTTCTAAATTATCTGGGTCATAGCTCCTATACAAAAACATTTTGGTTGGTTCTTTCCATCTCTTTCAATAATTCATTTTCATTTTAGTTTGTAAGGTTGAAGTTAAAACTTATCCTGCAGCTGCATTTTGTGTATATAGAGAGATTCCATACTTCATATAGTTTGGTAATTTGGACTATGTCAGGGCTTTTCTTTTCTAGAGTCACTGATTTTGCTGCCAGATGAAAGGATTTCTGGGAGTTAAATGATGGAACTTTATATAGTATGCTAAATAGTTTGCTGTATTCCCACTCACATCCTCTTATATGCCCATACCTAGCACAGGGATCTCAAAATGTTTACCTAAACTATGGATAGCTCACACATTTTGTCATGGTACCTCAGTGATATCCATGGCTTAAAAAGTGAAAAGCTATTATAGTACCTATTTAGTAATTACCATGCACAAATAGACTGAATTTAAGAAAACACACCTTCTGTCTGGCCAATTAATTCTTAGTAATAAAAAGTAAATTTGAATATTGTTGCTGGGGCCTCTCCTGTTTGACATCTACTTTGCTAAAGTAAAAGCCAATACTAAAGGGCTCAATGCAAGCTAGGAGCAGTCAGTGAATCACCAAATGCCTTAGTCATCCTGCAGGAGGGTTTATTCCAAACAAATAACTGGTGCTAAAATCACTGGCTGAAACTAAATGCCAAAAAAGAATTATTGTATCATTTGGGGAGTCATGTATCACAGGGAACTTCCATGTTGACAATGTATTCCTAATAGTTGTCCCAGTTGTTCAGGATTTGAGAATTTATGTGGACAGCAGGGTTGCCAGACGTCCCTATTTGGGTGGGACTGTCCCGAAATCAGCAGCCTGATACCGTGTCCCGCCCTGCCGGTTTAAATCCCGGGCAGCCTCCGCTTTTTGATTGGCCCATATACCGGCATACGGGCCAATCGCTAAACATGGAGCTTCTTGTGTTTAATGCGGAAGTTCCGCATTAAACGAAGCTCCGTATTTAGCGATTTTTGATTGGTCTATATGCCGGTATACAGGCCAATCAAAACATCGCAAAACAGAGCTACTTCTGTTTAATGTGGAACTGTGATGTTCCGCAATAAACAGAAGTAGCTCCGTGTTTAGCAATTTTTGATTGGCCCGTATACCAGTATACGGGCCAATCAAAACATCGCAAAACAGAGCTACTTCTGTTTAATGCGGAACTGCGATGTTTCACATTAAACAGAAGTAGCTCTGTGTTTATTTATTTTTGATTGGCCCAGGCCAATCAAATAAAAAATAAACACAGAACTACTTCTGTTTAATGTGGAACTTTTATGTTCTGCATTAGAGACGTAGAAGACCTTTTTTTTTTTTTTTTGTCCTCCCTACCTGGCCAGTTGGAAATCTGGCAACCCTGGTGGACAGTGACATAACTCAGCCTTCATTAGGCCAGTTATTGAATATAATGCCCCCTTTAGCATGTATCTCCATTTTGGCATGTATCTGTCCATCTGTAACAAATGGAATGCCCACATAAATATTTCACTAAAAAGGATACAAGGTCTAAACAACATATCCTGCATAGACTGACTCAAAACTCTAACACTATACTTGGTATCCTACAGACTGCTAAGAGACGACCTGTGTCTGGCATACAAAACATCCTTTCACCCATTACCAATGGATTTACTGCAAATTAGCAAGTTAAATGGCATCAGAAATACTCAGTCTAGGAATCTAACCCTCAACTACAACATCAACAGAATGCTTTGGAGAGACAGGTATATCTCCCAGAGGATATCACTGCTCTGGAACAGAGTCCTCATCCACATAAAACAAAGCTCATCAGAATGCTTTTGAGGGACAGGTATATCTCCCGGAGGATATCGCTGCTCTGGAACAGAGTCCTCATCCACATAAAACAAAGTTCATCCATGTCCATTTTCTAGCTCGACTTAGATCTGTGGATGGGAAACAGAACATTTACTCCAGGACTCCCCTCTGTATTATTAATGGAAAAAGGCAGCTCCTAAATGCTTTATACCATACGTGGATCCCCTAAAATTATTTAAGGTGTAATCCCAGTTATTATCATTAGGGGTAATATATAATTAATAGACCATAGGAAGGGTAAGTCCAGTCTATATCCAAATGGGATAGGTTTTTTGAGGGTACAAAAAGAGAAACTGGATAGGCTTAAAATGACCTGCAGGGGCAGTGAGCCTAGTACTTAACCTGTGAACCTATGAACCTATGTAGGTAGCTCAGCTGCCAATATGAATTCTATTGGGGTGGCCATATTAGCTAAGATATGGAATTCCTTACCTTGCCCAATTAGTAAAATATATATTAAGATTAGCTTTAAAAGGAACTCCATGCTAATCTCCTAAATGCTAGATTATGTCAATACTCAATCCCGGCTGGCTGAGTACTACCCTAGCTACACTTTCTACTTATATATTCATCGCTCCTTACTATCACCTGTGACTAGTCCACTCTAATTCTATCTTCCCCTGTCATCTAACTTTCACTTCCTACATAAAAATTTCCACTCGTATCTGCCTTCCAGAGATCAAAGCCCTTGTGACCTATTACATTGCTACTACTTTTTAATCACAAATATTGAAAATTGCTTTTAGCATTCAGTAATTTATTTGCAATATAATATTTTTCATCATTTTAAGATGCAGTTATTATAAAAGATGATTTCTTATACATCTATATCTGTATGTAACTACGTAATAGCTTATCTGGCATACCTGGCACATTTTTTGCCTAATCATTATAGTAGCCCAACTATGATATACTGTATGAATATTTTCTCCTCAGACTTCTATCGAAAAGGAGTCTTGTATGACCCATTTGGACAATGCCAATAAACAAAATAAAAGAAATGAAATAAACATTGCTTAAAATGATTTTAGTGTTTCCAAGAGTGGAAGAGATTGACAGTTTGGCATGCTCAGACTTTTAGTTCTAAAAATATTTCCTTTGAAGAAATATTTCCTTTGATTTTACTGGTCTTGAATTATCCACATGTAGAAATAAAGTGCACTTTTGTACTAAAAATATTGAAGTCTAGCTTAACTTTCTGCACTATCATCCTAGCTGTGAAATAGCATATGACAAACATGAAGTTGATCTAAAAAGCATACATAAAAACTGTTCCTATTTCACAAGTATCATCCATCATGGAATGTGGTCCTCCTTAAAGTTATTTCTTAATGTAGTTTGTTAAACCTTTAAAACATTCTCTATCTGGCAAATAAAAAAAAAACACTTTACCCCATTATCAAGTCGCATTCACATCATGAATATTCTTATTTTTTAGTTAATTTTCTGTAAAGGTAAAAAAATCAAGCAGCACACTATATTTTTTTCTAGCCACTTCTTCTCCTTATGGGTTTCATCCTTTACAGAGATTCTAACCTTACTAGAATATTTTTCTCCTGATAGATGAAGATATTCTGACATTTATCTTACTGAAATGTCAATTATTTATAGGGATGGTGCTCACCAAGATATATCAGACTAATTGTTACAATTAAAGAGAAAGGGAAAAACATTCAAGGCTATTAGACAAAGGCTCGACAATTTTACGTATGAATACATAGTGAAGGTGAAGTGAAGAATAAGATTAAAGATTCGTACCTTTTAGACAGAGAGCATGAAGAACTGTGGACAGACATTTGTGATATTGTCCAGGAAATGGTAACAACAAATATTTCATATGGAAGATTAAAAAGGAAAAATGACTGCCTGTGGAGGCTTTCTCCAAGGAGAGAAGTACAGCAAAAGGCAACGGAGATAGGGAAATGTGTCAGATTACAGAGTTTCAAAGTGTAGCAAGAACAAATAAGGAAAAATATTTAAATGAGCAATATAAAGACATGAAAGAAGATAAACGAATGAAAATAACAAGAAATCTAGTCAGTACAATTGTTCATAGGTTCATAGGTTCATAGGTTCATACTAGGCTATCTGCCCGAGGGCATTTACAAGCCTAGCCCATCGTTTTGTGGCTTACGCCACCCCTTTAGTATGGGGAACTATACCCATTATTTTGCTGTGCCTCTGTCGAGCAGTGACACTGAGGTAATCCCTGGGGTATATCTGCGATCTCCCATCCATTGGTCAAGATTTCTCTTGAACAAGGCCAGCGAGGTGCTCTGCCTCACATGTACCGGGATTTTGTTCCACAGCATAGGGAGTCTTTGGGTGATGAATCTATCCCTCCAGCACGTCCTATTAATAGCCGTGTCGAGGTTTAAGTCTCCGCCCTTGTGGCTCTGATGGATCTAGATTTTTGAGGTGAAGCATATTCATCAAATCTGGGTTTGACATGGCCTTGTATGTTAGGCAAAGGTCACCTCTGAGCAAGTGGCGACTGAATAGAGCTGGAGTTCTTTCAGTCGGGCAGCATAGGACAGATTTTTGAGACCCTTTATCCTTTTGGTGAGGAACTTTTGTGGCCTCTCCAGCTGCTGCAAGTGTCGGGTCAGATACATTCCGAATGGGGCATTGTACTCAATCATTGGTCTGATGAGTGATGAGTAAAGGGAGACTATGACCTCCCTTGATCTAGATGAGAATCCCTTCATGATAAGGTGGGCAATGTAGAAGGTCTTCCTGACTACTTTAGCTACATGGGTGTCGAATGACAGACTACTATCAACCTGGGTCCCCAGGTCCCTGATAACTTCTTCTGTGCTCAGTGGATTGCCACCTATTTGGTAGCTAGGGTAACCTTGTTTTTCCCGAAGGGTATGACTATGCATTTTTGGCATTTAACTTTAGGCCGTGGCTCTGGCACCAGTTATCCGTTTCTGTGAGACCCTTCTGAAGGATATCTGTGTCAGATGTGTTTTCTACTATGGCCCAGTTTGCAGTCATCTGCAAACTTTGTCAGCCATAACCCTCCTGTGTTTGCTTGTACTTGGAAAAGTAGATGCCAAACAAGAGTGGGCCCAGGACTGAGCCCTGTGGGACACCACTTGTGACAGGCTTTGAGTCTGACATGGCGCCAGCAACTCTGACCCTGTGGGTTCTGTCACTCAGCCAGTTTGCAACCCATCTTGTGATGTATGGGTTAACATTTAAGCTGATGAGTTTTTCAATGATACCCGAGTGGGGTATTGTATCGAAGGCCTTAGCCAGATCGAGGTAGGCTGTATGGACTGCCTTTCCTCATCAATGGCTTTGGTGACTGTTTCAAAAAGTCAACCAAGTTTAAAAGGCATGATCTGCCTTTGACAAAGCCAAACTGGGTTGGATCCAAAGTCTGCAAATTCCCTATGTCTTTATTTATGAGGTCCATTATGATCCTCTCCATGGCTTTGCAGATAAGGCTTGTCAAGCTAATGGGCGGTAATTTCCAGGGTCGGTGGAGGCACCGCCTTTGTGAAGTGGGACCACAGTTGCAGTGCGCCACTCCTGGGTGCGTATCCAGAGGTAAGACTTTGATTAAACAGCTGTCCTAGCTGTGGGTTTAATTCCTCATTGAGTTCGTGGAGCACACAGCCGGGGACACCATCAGGTCCCATGGATGCTGTGTTTTTGCTTTGGAGAGAGCAGTTCTCACTTGGGCGCTGGAGATGTTTGGGGGCTGCAATCGCTTGGTATAGATATCTCTCCTTTTGGGGAGGGGAGAAGTTTGCACTGAACCTGTCAGCCAGTATGTTGGCAATGTCTGTAGGATCAGTAATCTTCACATCATTTTGAACTAGTTCTGAGCATATCTGGGAGTTTCCTCCTAGGTTTCTAACATAGCTAAAGAAGGCCTTATGATTGTCTTTTGAGTCTTTAGCTATTTTTCTCTCGAAATTTGCTTTGGATGATTTTATGAGAGCTCTTAGTTTTTTACTTATAGTGATCAAGGGTGTCTTACCTTTTAAGGATTTTGCTCTATCTTGTAGTAGCTTCCTCCTTTTGTTGTAGAGTTTGTTTATGGCTGGGGTCCACCAGACTGGACGCTTGCCTTTGGTACAAAGAGTCTTTGTTTTGCTTGGGATTGCCTTATCCATGCAGTCCTGCAGTTGCTGGTAGAAGGCATTTGTAAGTGATTCAGCAGCTTGAGTACTGTTTTCCGCCGGTTCGGGGCCTTAAAGGAGACCACACTAGTCTTTAGAAGTGTGAAGTCGGCTTTTGAGAAGTTCTTTACTGTGGTCTTTTTATTTCAGGTGGGGTGGGATGAGGACCTCCAGCGAGATTAGTTTGTGATCTGATCTCACCAGTGAGGGTATACTTCGGTGTTGAACATTGTGCTCCCATGTTCGTGATGATGAGATCAAGTATGTTATCTCCTCTTGTGGGGATGGTGACTAGTTGTTCCATGGCATTTGAGTTTATGAATTCCAGGAACTTTTGGGCTAGGGTGTTTGGGCTTGAGTAGTGTTCCCAGTCTATATTAGGGTAATTGAAGTCACCTAGTATGATGGTGTTTGGTGATACATTTATCCCCTCTAGTGTTTTCAGGAAGGCCATGTGAGGTTCCTGAGTTTGTGAAGGTGGCCTGTAACATGCTACAATTTGCAGAGCAGTCTTGCCTACGGTTAATTGCACCTGGATGGTCTCCGATGCATCATGCGTTGCCACCAGTCTTGAGGTGTGGGTGTCCTTGATGAATATGGATACCCCTCCTCCTTTCTTGGTATTGTCCGGATTTTGGGGCCGGAACGCATGATATGAGGTAAAACCTGATAGCGCTGGGGTGCTCTCAGGAGCCTTGAACCAGGTTTCTGTCACAGCACAGACATCGATGTTCTCCATACTGAGAAGGGCCTCGAGTGCGTGCATTTTGAGATTTAGACTTCTGGCATTGAGCAGCATTACCCTTAGTTGTTTTCCTTGTTTGTGTTCTAGGGTGGTAGGTTTAGAATTTGAGCCTTGCCTAAAGAAGGCACTATGGGGGTGGCAAGAGCCTTTGCCAATATCCAGAATCCCAGGGCTGACAGGTGCAAGCCGTCCCTTGCGGAGCAGCGTGGCTTGTCCAGCATGTCATCCCAGGCAGACAGATACTGGATCCCCTTTGAATGACACCAGTGTTTAAGCCAATTGTTAAAGCTGATCATCTTATCTCTGTATTGTGGCATCATTCTTGGTGAAGGTAGGATACTGCTCAAGGTCAGGGTCATACCTGCCTGGGCTACATAATCAGAGAGCTCCTCAATGTCTCTTTTCATGTAGTCCAAGGAGGTACGTCTCAGGTCGTTTACACCAGCGTGGACAATGACTGAGTCATATTTGTACCTGCTGTTGAGAGACCTGAGTGCTTGCGTTATGTGGTGGATTCTAGCGCCCGACAGACAGCTTACTGTGACCTTCTCCTTACTCATTCTGGTGAGCGGGACGTCAGTGTGTCTGACTATGGAGTCACCAATGACTAGTGTGTCTGGCATTGTGTTTGGCCTTAAGGGCTGTGACTGTTTGACACTCTGACTGTGAGGTCTATGTGTTGCAGGTGTTGTGTTCTGAGGTGGTGGTTGTTTGGGTGTCTGCTTTGGTGGCCTCTGCTGTTTTGGTAGATTTTTGATCAGAGCCTCCGAGTATGTCTTTGTGTGTTTATGTGTATGATTTGAGGTTGTAATGGTACTATGTGAGACTGGGTCTATAGTGTGTGTGGTAACCTTCTCCTCCTGACTGGTCTTGCCAGTCCTATGTTGAGAGAGCTCAGCCTCCAGTTTGGCCGTATAGTTGCATCTCTCGCATGTGTTTGTGTTTTGTGGGAGGAGTTAAACTGTTATGTTAAACTTCCATGTAAAAATAGGCAAGGAAAAAACACAGATGCACATTGCCTAGCAGAAACATAAGATCTTAAGAAGAGGTAGCAGCAATAAGTATATATGTACTGAAAAATCACAATCAGAAATTCTTTCCTACACAATCTATGTGCTCAGTGTTCCTGACTTGAGTAATGTTGACTGCACACTGTAATTTTTATAAAAGGCTGCCACATAGAGATCAAATTGTCAGTATCAGCTGGATAAAACAGGAGTTCTTTAAAAATCCCTCTGCTCTATGAACTATGAAAAAGCATTTGACTGTGCAGACCATAACAAACTGTGCAAGTTATTAGAGAAATTGTTATACTGGGCTACACAGGTGCCTCCTGAATCTATATACTGATCAAGAAAAAACATTATGGCTGAATACTGAAAGATGGCTCAGTTCAAGATTGGGAATGAATTTCAACAAGGATATCCTTACTTAATCTATATTTTGACTACATCACACAAAATGCTGGGCTTCTTGAATCAGATGTTGGAATAAGATGTGTAAAGAGAAATATTATAACAACCTCAGATATGTAAACGATACATCTATGATAGTTAAAAGCGAGCTGCAGTTGAAGAACCTGCTCATGAAAGTAAAAGCAGAAAATGCACAGTGGTCTGTGGCTGACCAGGTTTGGAGATGACTACAAGCTGGGCACTGTCATAAATTACTCTAGTTATGTGGACATCCTCCAAGAGGGCCTTACCCTAACTAATTAGAAGCATGGCCTCAAACTGAATGCCAAGAAATGCATCATTATCCCCTTTGGGGAAAATGGTGTCCCCACTAATTATCACATTAATAATAACATACTAAGCACGCAATGAGTCGTGAGGGACTTGGCCACTCAGGTTGATAGCAACCTGACTTTTGACCAACACGTTGCCTCCATTGTACGGAAGACTTTTTACATGACACACTTCATAAGTAAGGGTATTTCATCCAGGAACAAAGAGGTCATAACATCCCTGTACTCATCCCTTATCAGACCCATTATCGAGTACAATGCCCCCTTCAGCATGCACCTTGCCAAGCGCATGCAGCAGTTGGAGAGACCACAGAGGTTCCTGACCAGGTAAATCCAGAGTCTCAAACACCTGTCCTATACAGATAGGCTAAAAGCCCTGTTTGTCTACTCAGTCTCATACAGATTGTTCAGAGGTGACCTGTGTCTGGTATACAAGGCTGTCTCAGACTCAGCCTTGATGGAATTGCTGCATATCTGTAAGACAAACTACACTTGTGCAACCCACATGAAAGGCCTCAACCTGGTCTGTGACATTAACAGATCTTGTTTGGTGGGATAGATTTGCGCCCCAGTGACTCCTCCATCTGTGGAATAAACTCCCTCTCCATGTCAAGCAGAGTACCTCACGCCCTCTTTAAGAAGAACGTGGTGACTGGATGAGAAACAGAAAATATACCTCTGAGATCCAACCTGTGTCCCTGCTGGACAGGGAAAACAGGTGCTGACTTTGTGGGAACATGGGTGAAATTCTTGGCTAGGCTTATATGGGCCTCCAGGCCAATAGCTTAGTATCGTTTTATGAGCCATTACCAATGAAGGTCTATATAGTCAATGTTTTGGTTTTCCTGATAAAGACAGCTGGACTATAAGTAAGGCTGTGCACTAGAAAACTATATTGCAGTTTTGGAGAAAACATTTTAGAACTCCATGGACTGCTAAAAGATCAAATCAAGTCAATAATTAAAGAAATAAACTCAGACTAGTCACTAAAAGGTCAAACAGCTGAAACTAAAATGTATCTACTTTGGACAGATAATACAAAGGCAGGATTCACTGGAGAAAATACTGGTTCTGACAATGGCTGAAGGCAAAAGTCAAAGGGGGCAGATGACGCTAAGATGGCTCGACAGCATTACTGAAGAGATGAATATAAATTTGCAAGTACTTATAAAAGGCAATTGTTGACAGACAGGCCAGGTAAACTAAATTCCTTAGGTTATGAACAGTCTTGAGTAAACAAATAAACAGGTGCAAGAGTAGTAGGCAAGCATTTAAACTAACCCTGAGGGATTTATGTGTTAGTAAGTATGCTGCTTCTTTTCTAAACAGGAAAACAAAAAATATTTGCTAAGGAATGAATCTAAGGATCTAGACAATAAACTTTGAAAAATGGAGTCTGTCCCTGAAGCCAAACATAAAACTGTCTTAAGCTAAATTATTAGACTTATATGGTAACTGGAACTAATTATTGAATCCAATAATCTAAAACCCAAATTACCATGATGACCGTGTAAGGATTATCACACTCAACCAGTAGTGACAATTTAATAAAAAGAAAGGTAGTCAGTGCAGCTAACAATGTAGCATGATAACTCACTCACCTATAAGTATACTGCTTTGGGAGTTGCTTGAGGACTAAAGGATATAACTTTGAAGGCTCTTGTCTAAACCATCATATTAGCAAGGTTAGCTCAATATCTTCAGGAAGCTCAACTTCTTTGCATGTTTCTGGCAAACATTCTAGCACTCTCAAAACCCAGGCATCCAGTCACAGCTACCCTCTATGAGGGTGTGCATACCATGAAAAGATCTAAACATTATTCATTCATTTGAAGCAATCTGCTAGAATATCAGTATTAACTCAGATGTGGAGGAGCATAAGTCATTAGCAAATACTACTTAAATTTTCCTGATTTTATTTTATCTTCAGCTAAGACAAAGCCCGTCATATGTACTATTTCTGCAGATGAAGTGGATACAGCCATTTATAAACAACAAATATCAAAGATCCCTGTCCTGGCAACTGCTATGCCATTCTGAAAATATTTTGTAACTATAGTATTACTTCCTTAGAAAACTCTATAATTTCTTTACTGAAAACAGTTTCAAAAGTCTTTAAACTATTCCCAAATACTATTCAAATGAAATCCTAGCCGTTACTCAGGATTTGTGACTATGTCTTTAAATAATCTTGATATAAGAATTTTTTCTGTCATCCCAATTGATGTAAATCTAAAAAGTAGACAAAAAAGACTGTCCCACATAATTTGTTCCTCAATATAATTTGGCCATAACTGAACTCATCCCCTTATGCACAGTTCATGGATGGGCAAAATGTTATAATATATCATAGAGTCAGGCAATAACAGCAGCATAAATAAAGCCATTGCATCTGTCCATTGTCACAACTACACTCTAGTTGGCACACGGGTCTGGATATCCTACCCACAAGCATGTGATATATGGTTTGTTTATTCTTTTGTCACTTATTTGACATTTTATTATACTTATTTTAGGAAAATCCAATCAGACAAACATGATTCAGTGAACTGGCACCTGTTGAAAGTTATAATAGCTGATCCTGAAAGTTTGGACTTATTTATATTAGTTAAAAGTGGTGAGGGGTGCATCATCTTACATTAGTGGCAGGGGGGCTTTGCACCCCCATACAAGACAACTTACAATGATGGCTGATTGACTGATTGAGGCTCATTTGATCAGATTTTACCAGATATAGTCTGATTCAGATAAATCATAGCTATTTATTTTCTTAACTGTTAAGAGCTCTCTAAGGACTGTATTTTCATCTCTCTTAAAAGTGCCATGCTCGTATATGGGCTTATGTGTATGGGGGCTTTGCAACCCCATAACAAAAATAAACTTTCAGTGATGGCTGATGTTCCAAAAGAGGCTTATTTCATCAGGTTTTACTGAACATAAACTGAATCAGATAAACCATAACCAGTTATTTTCCATACTGTCTGGGGCTCTCTAAGGCTTGTGCTTTTTAACTCTCTCAGAGGAAGCTTTAGTTATGAAATCATCATTGCTTCTTACACTTTGAGCAGTTTCTGTCCATTCTTCAAATTTCCATTTAATGGAAATGTTATTGGGAAAGTTGCTAGTATACTTAAGAATCCATGGCCTCTTTCATCCATTTCATTTCTGACTTTCAGACTTGTCATAGTATAGAGATGGCCTTCACCAGGGCCATTAATGACTTTGTGGTTAAAACTCCATTTCAGAATTCCTTGATGTCTCGCAATGTTGAAGCATATTAACCTATGGCATCCTGTTGAACCAGCTCTGGATCCAATGCATTTATATTTTATGGTCCTGGAGTGATTTGTCTCCTACCTCTGTAATTGTGTGTGTAGGAATGTTCTGTAACTGAGGTGATGTAACATATATAGGTTTTGTGTTTGTTCTTTTTTTCACACTGTACATGCATTTAGTTGGAGCTGTCATTCAAGTAATACAGTTGAGGTAACATAGCTATTTTTGTGATGCACAAATCTACATTTCCTCTCCTGTGTATGTGTTGGACTTGATTACTTAAGGATAGTCAAAACACCATTTTTAATTGACTGATGAAGTGGAGATGAGTGAAGGTCAACATAGTTATGCTCTTTGGTTGGTAACCATTTGAAATGATGGGACCGACTTCAGGAAGTCCCAACATATGAAGACCGATAATGAACCCTCTTGGTCACTATACAAGTCATCTTAAGTCCTCCTTATTGCTCTATATATTTAGTCTGTGAAGAGCAGTGCTGCTAACACACAGAGTTTCTGTCAAGAATATGAAATTGCAAACTGATTCTTGATGATCAATGTCAATAGTGGACCATGTGACAGCTATCATTGAAGCATCTTGTTTTTTTTATCTGGGAAAATGTTCTGAATTAAGTCCCTATTCCAAAGAAAGACATTGCTTCTTTAGTCTATTTATTGCAATCTCTTTTAATGACCTTTGTCTGGGGCTGCATAATAGCAATCTTCAACAGCTACAACTAGTTTAAAGCTCTGCAACCAGGATATTGAAAGATTTGGCTAATTGTCCCTTGATCCCTGTGTTGTGCGGTTTATACTGAAGTTTGATTACTTCAACTTTCATTTGCCTATTGTGTGACTCTAAGCAAATCACTTAATCAGACAGTGCTCCTGGTTTTCCCCTGAAAAGGAACAATTTGTTCAGAAGACTTATTTGGTTAACAAGTAGGAAAAAAAAGAATATTTACAAGGTTATAGATCTTGTTTCTTGTGGTGTGGAGTGTGCATTGTCTTCCTAAGGTGCTCACTCATAAGGTTGTTATTCTAAATTACCTTGCGCTACATGGTGTTATTTCCTCCTATTTTAGGAAGATATTGATTACCTACTCAGCAACTTAGCCACTCTGTTCAGCTGCCAAGACTGTGATGATCTTCTGGATCTGGTTGAAAAGATTATGATATTCAAGCTCTTTCTTTTCAGCTGTGTCTCATGTGGGATTCAGTCTTGACTTTTACTTTTGTGGACAAGATTAAAGGTCATTTAAGACCTGCTTGTTTCACAAGATATTCCCATATTTTAATGACCAATTGAGCCAAAACTCTATTTGTTGCATTGACTCATTTAGCTACAAGTATGAGTGAGTGTCATATATTGCAACTTGAGCAGTATTTATTATTAAAGCACAGTTCTACAACAGAATTTGACTAAACTGAAATATTTTACTGGGGTACAGTGGGCCTGGGCTCTACACTTGCACAGATATTAATGAGTCTCATCAGGTGATCAGGTAAATCACAGTAGGGATATTCTTTATGCTTTTCTTTGTTGATGAATTGTGAAATTGCAAATCCTAGCAGAAGGTGTCCTTGATAGGATGCATTCAATACAGCAAATGTTCTAAATGTCAAATCCTAAAACAAAGATTCCAAAAGGTCAAGATACAAAAAATTAAACCCATATGCTACTGGCTTTTTAGAAGATTGAAAAAAACTGTTAGCAAGTTCTATAAGACTGCAGTAAAGTAGGGAATGGGTTTTTGACTTTGCCCCCTCTAGTGTGATCTCAGAGTTGGTATATATAAGTAGGAGGGGATATGGTGGTTCACAGAGGCTTACCTCCTTATAACATGATTGAGTTGCTTTTAATTGTTAGATTTTTTGTATTTTAACTTTTTGGGATTGATCTTTTCCGTTTCATCATTCAGTGCATAGACTATTTTATGTCTTGTAAAAATGGTTTAATAAATCCCAACCAGGATTCCTATTTAAATAATATTGGAAGGCTCCCAGTACTTTATGTAATGTAGATCAGGACAAGCTCCTTCTAGAAAACCATATTGTTGTTACTGTAGATCATACCATCTGATTGTATTTTGATTATTTAATTGCTGCTTTCATTATTATGGATGACCATGCCTTTTTCTCAAAACAACAGAAGTATATAAACACCTTTACAATTTGCAAATACGTGTCACAAACAACCTAGATTAATTTATGCTGATGCAATAGAGTGTTTACTACATTGTGAAATAATGAATTTATGATAAAATAATAATCACTTGCAGATTTAAGGATTGTATTCATTGCTGTTAAATAAAATGCTTTCAGCTCTGTGTTCCACACAAAAATGTTGCATCTACTAACATTGAAATTATGGTCCACTGTTCTCCCTGTTTCATGAAATCTCAAAGTTAGACAGACATGAGTAATTTTCACCTCCACTATGTCCCACCCATCCCTTTACTAACTTTTCTTACATGGCACCCAATATCAGCAGTATGTCGGCAATGCTTCCTTCCCTGAACTATCTCCTTTATGCTACACATTTGTCTTTTAGTCATCTTACTAAACCTTGCTTGCCTTACTGATCCTTTAGCTTAATTAATAACCAATGTTAAAGAAACACAATGTATGCTCACAGGGACAACTAAAAAACTAACTAACTAAAGTCTGCCTAAACATTGTTTTCCCATCAGTTTTTCACCGCAAGGCAAATTCCTGAGAAAAATCTCATACTCTGATACCTAAGTACTTTGACTGATCTTACATTTTAATGAAATTAGCTAAAAAACATTATGTGCAGTCAAAATGAAAACCATCTAACTTCAACATCAGCTCCTAAAGGAAACCATACAATACTTAATAACATCTTCTCCAACCATGATCTTTTACTATTCTTTGACATTATCTATATTCTCAACACACAATCTGCAAATTACAACTGTGGTTAAACAATGTTAGCCACTTTATTAGCACTTCTCCAAATTAAAATTTCAATTTATTTTACTATCAAAAGTCAGCTTGTTACCCATTTATCTCCAAGCCAATATCTTAGCCACAGTTATCTACAAACTCATCACTTCCACCTGTATCAACTTCTAAGTTCAAAACTGAAATCTAATACTCTCAAGATCACTTAAGGCATCTATGATATCTAAATTACTATTGCTACTCCTCTTTAGCACCTTTCATATTGATAGCAGAGCTTCACATCTGCAAACCAAAAGCTTTGGACACCCTACATAAAACAGACGTCATCATTTGCCACATTGAGAACAGCAGCAAAAAAACCCCACTACCTTAGCCTATCCTCTTCTTCATGTGTTACTACCCATTCTAATCCAGCCTAACTTCTACAATAATCTAGCTAATATAGTATGTGTACATATCTATATCCATCTATATAGATAGATGATATATATATGTGTGTGTGTGTGTGTGTGTGTGTGTGTGTGTGTGTGTGTGTGTGTGTGTGTGTGTGTGTGTGGTTTGTATGGGAACATGAGAGTGCTTCCATTAACTGAGACTCCAAAATGTTGACATTGTAAAACTCAGCACATGAAAATCAGTAAATAGAACATCGACATCTCATCACACAGTGTTTTATATAGGGAGTAATCCTCCCTGCACCCCCATTTGGAGGGTTGTATGCTAGATATTCCTGCTAATTATGGTTCGATCCTCGGCTGGGGTGCCTTCTGTGTGGATTCTGCATGTCCTCCCTGTGGTCGCATGGGTTTCCTCCGGGTGCTCCGGTTTCCTCCCACATCCCAAAGACATGCTGCAGGTGGATTGGACACTCTAAATTGGCCCTAGGTGTGCGTGTGAGTGTGCCTTCTGTGGAAGGTTGGGCGCCGGGCTGGCAACTCGACACCGTAAAACTCCACTGCCATTCAATGTGCGGACAAGGTGATCCGCTGTGGCGACCCCTAACCGGGAAAAAGCCGAAAGAAGAAGAAGAAGATATATATATAAACCATCCATATAATTGAACATTTATAATGCTGACCATTTTATTCCTCCAGCAGAAGTGATTGAAACTCATTTGATTATTTCTACTGGCATTAAGTTGTGCAAGGCTATGAATAGAGGGGTTTGTGGAATTTGCTTTTCCCCCACTGTAAAGTCATCTTGGGGTTGGTAGATATATTTAACAGTGTGGGCGTGCAGGGGAGCTTCCTCCCCTGCAAAAAATGAGTTTTGTGGAGGGAGGGTTTAATGTTTTGTGTTTTAATCCTTTTGGATCAATATCTTTTCTGTCAATGTATTTGTACTTTGATATTTCAAGTACATTGATATCACCTCACTTTTTCCAATTTTTTTACATTGGGTCAGGGTGTTCTGTCAAATGTCACCATCTCTCTCTATTCAGTGCCACTCTCCTGCCTTCTCTGATATACATGCCTGACTGTCACAGGTCTTCTCTCACACAATCCATCCACCTATTTGCTGGATGCCCTTGTTTCCTCTTGCTTTCTACTGTTTGTTCCAAATCTTCTTCACCAGATTGTTTTGTGTTTTGGGGCACATGTGCCTGAACCATCATTATTTGTTATCTTTGATCTTAATCTATTCTCTTTGACCTTTTCTGCAATTGGAGCTACTTTCATATGTATCTATATATCGCTGTTTCTTTTGAAGTAAAAATAACACCCAGAACCCCAGCTAGCCCTAGAACCTTTAGAAATTATTCTAAGTCAAACTTCCTACAATTAAGTGACACCTGTAAGGATTTTTTCATGGAAAACTTGTATAACCCTAATAACAGCTGAAAAGAGAAAGCTGTATCCACCCATAACAAACATATAAACATATATATAGATTCATCACCCAAAGACTCCCTATGCTGTGGAATAAAATCCCGGTATATGTGAGGCAGAGCACCTCGCTGGCCTTGTTCAAGAGAAATCTTGACCAATGGATGGGAGATCGCAGATATACCCCAGGGATTACCTCAGTGTCACTGCTCGACAGAGGCACAGCAAAATAATGGGTATAGTTCCCCATACTAAAGGGGTGGCGTAAGCCACAAAACTATGGGCTAGGCTTGTAAATGCCCTCGGGCAGATAGCCTAGTATGAACCTATGAACCTATGAACCTATAGGACTAGCTCAAAAAGCAAGCCACTCTGGTGGAATTCAAAAATCAGTTAGGTTGTATAACTAAAGAAGAAAATCATGTAAAAAATTAGGAGGTGCAAAGGTAAACAAAACTCACATAGCCTATAAAGTCTACCAAGGCCAAAGTGGTGGTAAAATAGCCTCCCAGGCCAAAGACAATGACAAAACTTTCTTCATCTACAGCTAAAAACTCAAAGGTAATACACAACAATATACTAAATTAATTGAAAATGCAGCCATCTGTTTTTTTTTTCTGGCTGACAAATTAAACGAGTACAAAGCAGGCTAGCAAGTACGGTAGATGCACGGATAAACCAACCTTGATTGAAAGCAAAAAGAATCCAGCACCCTGAGCATGAGTAGCAAACATAAAGTTTATTATAAACCAGACCGGTTTCAGCAACTAGCTTTCTTCAGTGGCTGATTTTACAACATCACAATGAGTCATATATATAGGAAATCTAAAGTAGGTGACCTGACATCACTTCCTGTACTCTCACAATATAGCCACAAAACATAAAAAATAACAATTAAATTAATATTTGACAGTAAATATTTCCCAAAAATAAAACATTGAATTATATTTGAAAAATATATTAACTACAACCATCCATAATAAAATAATATGGAATACCATGTAAATGCTAGTAAATGTAATAACAAGCATTCAAAGTATATAATTATTGACCAAAAAAAATGACCAAAAAATCTTTTAAACACGGTACCATTGCTAATATAATATGATAAATAACACTGAGTAAATCATTGTAGTTTATCATTGAGACCTGGTGGGAATAAGCCACCTAATTTCACTATCCATTTGGTCTCTTTGTTATCCAATATTTTGTGCTATCCTGTTTTGTACGTTCTGTTGCCAACAATTCTGTCAATACAAACAAAGGAAAATTGGGCCGTTTTGTGTATAATGGAATGTTTGAATAATGCATTGGTTTGCCTGGCATTTCTGATATCCCCCAGATGTTCAGAAATGTGAATACAAAACTGTCTGGATGTTTGTCCAATATAGAAGGCCTGCATGTATGTGCATGTAGCTAAATAGATCACCCAGTCCGTGCTGCAATTGGCAAAATGTTTGATATCATAAATCCTGCCTGTGTTTTTGCTAGTGAATTCTTTGGTTGTAAAAACAAATTTGCAAAAGGCACAGTGACCACAAGGGTGACAACCTGTTAGTTTGTCCCCTAAAATGGTGGTTTGAATCTTGGAAACTTCCAAGGAAGTGATTTTTTTAAAATGCGAAAAATATGATCCCAGTGTTTTACATTTCTTGTAAGAGAAAAGGCATCTGCCATCCAGCCACTTTGCTAGATGTTTGTTATTGGTTAGTATGTTCCAGTGATGATTGATTATGTCGTGTAGTTGATAGGTGTTTCTACCAAAACTGGTAACTAATCTCGGTGTCTGATCAGGTGATTGAACAGCCTTAGATTTGTAACATAACAGGGAATCCCTAGACAAGTTGGCAGTCATGCCAACTGCTGAGTGAATGTCTGAAATATGATAACCCCTCTGTGTAAATCTGTTGGAAAGATCATCCTGACAACATTTAAGATCATGGTTCGATGAACAAATTCTCTTAATCCTAATGAACTGTGATTTGAGAATGTTCCTGATGATGTGTTTAGGATGAAACTAGAAGCATGTTGTAAACTGTTATATTGTGGATATTTCCTGTGTACTGTGGTACATAGTGTATTATCTGCTTCTCGAGAAAGGTGTACATCCAAGAAATCCATTTCTTGTGTATCATAATTGACTGTAAATTTAACACCCCATTTATTGCTGTTCAAATATTCAACAAATTCTTGGAGATACTCAATTCTTCCTTTCCAAACTAGCCAGCAATCATCAAGATAGCATCTCCAGATATCCATATCTGGCAGATATAGGTTGTGCAATTCGTTGTATATAATTTGATCTTCCACATATCCCATGAAGAGATCTGCATAAATGGGTGCAAAGGACGCACCTATCGCAGTACCCTGTATCTGCCAGTAACAATTGCCTTTGAAATAGAACACGTTTTTGGTAAGAACGTGTTCCGCCATGCAAATCAATAGGGTGTTGAATCCAGGACAGTAAATAGTAATCTTCTGTAACCAATATTCAAGAGCTGTTAACCCTGCCCAATGTGGTATACTGGTATATAATGATATGTAACGTCTAAAGTGCACATCATCCAGTGCTCTTCAAGCTGTGATTCAGAAACAATCTGAAGAAACTCCGTAGTATCCTGTAATCTGGCCCTGATATAACGTAACAAAGGTTTGAGATATTGAGTGAGAAAGGCAGACAGAGGTTCCATCAATGAACCAATACCTGACACTATGGGTCTCCCTGGAGGTGTAGAATATGATTTGTGAATGTTGTAGTTAATATATTTTTCAAATACAATTAAATGTTTTATTTTTGGGAAATATTTACTGTCAAATATTAATTTAATTGTTATTTTTTATGTTTTGTGGCTATATTGTGAGAATACAGGAAGTGATTTCAGGTCACCTACTTTATATTTCCTATATATATATGACTTATTGTGATGTTGTAAAATCAGCCACTGAAGAAAGCTAGTTGCTGAAACCGGTCTGGTTTATAATAAACTTTATGTTTGCTACTCATGCTCAGGGTGCTGGATTCTTTTCGCTGACAAATTAAACACCAGTTTTACCCCCTTCTCCCTCCAGACATCCCTCACGAAACACCCACAACCATAACTCCCCCTACTATCACTAGGAAAAAGGTCCTCAGGGCACTATCCAAGGCAGAGGACACTGTATTGATGGGTCATGATAATATCCCAGGATATTACATGAACTATGGCCCACTGGAGTCACTGTTTAACTTCTGCCTCCAATTAGGCTTCATGCTAGACAAACAGAGAGCTGAAATGATTAACCCACTGCACGAAAGTGGGCTGTCCATGGACCCAGAGAAGTACCCATAAGCCAGGCTAGTCTAATATGCAAAGCCATGGAAAGAATAATCATTAGTATGTTAAATGTTGACATCAGAAACATACCAATAACAGATGCAATTCAGTTTGGTTTCATCACGGCAGGTCATGCCTACTCAAACCAGTGGACTTCTTTGAGAAGGTCACTAAAGCAGTAGATGAGGTCAAGATAGTGCACACTGCCTATCTCAACCTGGCCAAAGCATTCAAGACAGTATCCCACTTGAGCATTATACACAAGCTCATTACATTAGGTATTAATCCCTACATCAATCATTGGACAGCCACATGGCTCATAGTTAGGTCCCAAGGTGTTGTTCCATTGTTCTCTGCCCTCATAAGTCTAATCATTGAGTACAATGTCCTCTTTGGAATCTACTTGACCAGGCATATGCAACAAATGGAACATCCACCTGTGTCCTTCACAAGAAGAACACATAGCTTAGAAAACAAGTTATAACCTTGTCCTTATACTCTCCTTGGCTGCTGGGCAGTGACCTTTGCCTAGCCTGCAGAGCATCCTGTGATGCAACAGGGTCTATATTATAACATCAAAGTTCAAAAACTTTGAATGTTATAATATCGAACCCTTTAGTGCAAAAGCTGAGAATAGCGAAGCCTCAGAATATGGAAATTTTACCTAGGGTAAGATTTTGGTGGTCCGTGGCTTTGCTATTTACAGCAGTGTGGTGCGATGGATATGGATTTAGGGAAGTGAGTGAACGGAGGTTACAGATTGGGTTCAGTTAAGTGTGGTGCGATGGTTACAGACCAGGTTAAGGTAAGTGAGCGAACGGACTGGATTAATGTGAGTGTGCGGTAGTTAGGGACTTTAGGGTTAGGGTGTGGATGAGGTGAGTGTGCGGTAGTGACAGACTTTAGGGTTAGGGGCGGGTTAAGTGAGTTAGGGTTAGGGCGCGGGTCAGGTAAATGGGTGATTGTGTGGACGTGAGGGTTAGGGTGGGGTAGATGAGATAGGGTTAGGGACCAGGTAAGGTGAGTGTATGATAGTTAGGGACCTCAGGGTTAGGGTTGGGTTAAGGTAAGTGGGTAGCTAGTGGTGTATGTCTGGTTTAGTGTAGGGTTTCGTGAAATGTATGTGTGTGGATTATTTATTTTGGTGTGCTTGAGTTGTGTGTATGTTTGTCGAAACAGCAAATTTTTTCCCTGGGACATGCTCCACTTAAAGAAATCCCAATCCCTCAGAGCCACATGCTCCAGGGATCTAAACATTGCCATCACAATGAACAAAACATGCTGGAGGGGTAGGTTCCTGACCCAGAGACTCCCCATACTCTGGAATAGACTGCCTATACATGTCAAGCACCTCATTGGCCCTCTGCAAAAGGAACCTTGATGACTGGATGGGAGATAGGAAATTCACCCGGGGATCATGTCAGTCGCCCTGCTAGACAGGGGCCCAGAGAAGTAAATATTGTGGGAAGAAATATCCAGGGAATTGTTATGGCTAGGCTTGCATAGGCCCTAGGGCCAATAGCCTAGTACCAACCTATGAACCTATGAACCTATAAAATTCACTATTCTGACTGTTCGGTTTTCTGGTGTTTCGATTGAATGGGGTTGATATTAAAACATTCAATGCTTTTAGACTTCGATGTTATAATATAGACCCGATGCAACATTAATGGATCTGATGCATGTCCACACAAATAGCATCAGACTTTCCTGACCCAGGGAGCTAAACCTCACATGTAGCATATGCTGGAGGGACAGGTATGTATTTTTGATGCTACCCTGTCTCTGCAACAGGATTCCCATCCATGTGAAGTTTTGTTCCTGCACATAGGATCATAGGAGGTTACTAGGCTATTGGCCCTGAGGCCATTCTAAGCCTAGCTAAAAGTTTAGCCCATGTTTAGACAAATCAGTACCCAATGCCCCTGTCCAGCAAGGACATGGGTGGAATCCCAGAGGTATATTTTCTGTTTCCCATCCAGTTATCCAGGTTGCACTTAAAAAGGGGTAAAGAGGTACTCTGTTTGATGTGGAGAGGGAGCATATTCCATAGATGAGGGAGTCTCTGGGACACAAATCTGTCCCACCAACAAGTCTTGTTGATGTCACAGACCAGGTTGAGAACATGCATGCAGGTTACTCGAGTGAAGCTTGACTTGTGGATATGCAGCAGTCCCATCAAGGTGGGGTCCATGATTGCCTTTAATGCCAGACAGAGGTCACCTCTGAGGAGTCTGTATGAAACTGAGGAGAGGGATAGGGCTTTTAGCCTACCTGTGTATGGTAGATGTTTGAAGCCCTCGATTCTCCTGGTGTGGAACCTCTGTGATCTCTACAGCTGCTGCATGTGCTTTGCGAGGTACATGCCGAGAGGTGCATTGTGCTCAATAATGGGCTTTATAAGGGAAGAATACAGGGATGTTATGACCTCCTTGTCCCTGGATGAGATACCCTTACTTATGAGGTGCGCCATGTAGAAAGCTTTCCATACCACAGAAGCAACATGGCGGTCAAAAGTCAGTTTGCTATCAACCTGGGTGCCCAAATCCCTCATGAGTGATTGAGCGCTTAGGACATTGTTATTAATGTGATAATTTGTGGGGACATCACTCTCCCCCAAGGGGATGATGATGCAATTTTTGGTATTCAGCTTGAGGCCAGGTTTCTGGCACCAGTCAGTATATTCAAGCAAAGTTTGGATCAATGGATGGGGAATCAAAAATTTACCCCTGCTGTGGCAACTATGTCTCTATCAAATTGAGGAATCTTGTGAAAGCTCAACCAACCATGCTTAAGTTTATATACCATGCACAAAGCCTAAGGGGACCAATATTCTGGGAAGCATGGGTAGGCCTAAAAACTCCCTTTAGGGTCATTAGAGGAGCATTCTGCTATGATCCTAAGTTGATGTTAGAATGTAATAAAAAAAAATTCACACACACACACACACACACACACACACACACACACACACACACATATATATGTATACATATAAACACACACACACACACACACACACACACACACACACACACACGCGCACACATACACACACATATTAATATTGCTCTCTTTCTGTTTGTGTCTCACACACACACATATGCATAAATATGTATACACACACACACACACACACACACACACACACACACACACGTTATTACTCTTTCTCTGTTTATGACACACACACACACATATATACTCGACACACACACACACACACACACACACACACACACACATATATGTATACATACACACACACACACACACACACACACACACACACACACACACACATATTAATATTGCTCTCTTTCTGTTTGTGTCATACACACATATCCATAAATATGTATGTGCACACACACACACACACACACACACACACACACACACACACACACACACACACACACACACAAACACACACACACACACACATACGTTATTGCTCTTTCTCTGTTTATGACACACACACACACACACACACACACACACACACACACACACACACACACACACACACAATCACACGTTTACATAAATATGGTTTGTACATATGACATATTAAACTCACTTCCAAACAAAAAAGTGCCCTGCACAGTGAATAAAGCCATGATTATTCTTTACATGGATTATAATCTACCCATCCAGTGCAGAGAGGACAACAAAATCATCATGAAGTCGATACATGCAAACATAAAGCTGATGTGAGCTCTGAGGCTAATGACTTCAAGGAGATAATGTAGCTGCTGCTATCATCTGTTGCATCTTTTCTTCCATTAAAAGGGCACCACCTTTTGACATTTACTTGGAATACAGAGGCTGTCTCAAAGATTTTATTCAACAGCATCTCTTCAAATTTTCTTCTGAAACTGAAACCAACAGATTTGCATTTTCCTTCCACTGTTTCCTCTAAAATTGTGATCCATGCCAGTGGAAAGAAGCTATGAGCCCACAGAAAGATGTTTACTCTCTGATGCACGGAACCAGAAATATTCAGGTTAAGTTTGATAAAAAGCAGCTAAAGCTTTTTGTTATGTATAAAGGTGTGAAACTTTGTTTAGATTAATTTATAGCCTAATGCTCTATTCTGGAGTTTTTCACTTTTCAAACATACAAGTGAAGGATAGTAGACAATTGTAAGCTAATATGAAATAAGTTATTTATATTTATAAATAGCTATCTTTATGTCAGTTAACTGAGATACTGTTTCATCAAGGAGTGCTTTGTCATATTCTGCATTCATTACACAGTGAATATTGTTACCTTTTCTATTGGTTAACAGAATTGTTTAGCTATGTTATTTTGACTTCCTACCTCGGTGTTGATAGGAATATTATATACAGTAAAGAAGCTGTGCAGAAGGGGACTAATTGATTTTCAATGAACCTATGTGATCACCCAATAATTGTCTGTGTGCTTGTTACAAATGTACAAAAAAGGAGTGTAATGCTTCAATTACAATACCTAAGGTAATGAAATTCATTGTGTAATGCTATGGTTGAATCTGTCTCTTCTTGTTAATTATGTGACCTTTTTTCCCCCTTGCAAATTCATTTCTGTTTTTAAATGGAACAGTAAATGTAGTTGAAGAAGACTACTTGCAAACTATGTTTTATATTGACAGGATGTCTATGACTAATGATAAAAACGAAAGCTACCTGCCCTACAATGGTGGCTTCAAGAAAGAGAGAGAGTTGAACAAATTCTAAAACAAGCCAATGGCTGCTAAAACAGGCTAATAGGAAACTGAAACATGCAGACACGATCTGATAAAAAAAAGCTTATCAGTTGATCTTATTACATATAACTGCTTTCAGTCTGACATAAAGTTCTATGTCCCTAGGATTTTAGAAGTACCCTAAGGAAACAACATAGCACAACCAGATAAAGATTAACATTGCTTAGCGGTGCCTAAGCTTGAAGTGAGACATCTAAAATGCAAAAACAGTTGTTTGTGATTTGGCTGACATGTTTTGACATCTCTTTGAAGAGGATTCAAATTTTTCAAAGAAAAAAATCATTCATTCTTAGAATCAAAAGTTTATAGCATACACGCTCATGTTATATAGATTCTGAAGTTGATTTTTTTTCCAAAAATCAGTTACATTGCCTTGCCCATGTAATTTTGTAAACTACTAGTTCATACTGCAATCATGTAAATAGTTCTGAGCATTTATATTTCACCCTAATCTCTACCGTAATATTAACCGCAAAAAGTGGCAATTAGTGTCAGAGTAAACAGTAGAAGGAAATATTGAATGCATATGGAAAATCCTGCAACTTTGCTCTTTTTGCCAGGTTATCAAACACAGAACACGTGCTAGTGAATATTGATGGAGGCGTATAAATCTGATTTTGTTAATTTACATAGTATATGTCAGTGAAGGCAGTCACAGCTGGAATACTTTGCAGTCCGTATTCTAGTTTATGCCCCTAACTAGTGTGAGATACTTTATTCCCTTTAGAACTACAGCACAAGATTTCAGTTAGCAAACAACAGTAAAACTTTATTTTTAGTTTAGCTTAGATGCTGTTGTTCATATTTATTTTAGGTAGGTTTTCTTTCTTGTTAGGCAAAATGGAAGGCTTTTGTTTTCAGCATACCACACTCTATGGTAAAGTAAAGCTCAAACAGCCTTGAAAGATTTACATTGTTGAGTTAAAATCCAATAACGTGAATGTTTGCCATTAAATCATTGAAACATTTTATGGGACTCCTATATAATTCTAAAATTAATGTTTGTGGAACATTGTTTTCACCTATTTCACAAAGATCTGAACCAATGGACTCTAGGGTGCAACCCAAAGGAGTTTAAACAAAAACAGTGGCATGGAATATGAAGAACTTACACAATCCAGCAAATGATACGAATACCTCAGTGTCTTTCATAGAGTCTGGCAATGGAAATTGCAAAGTGTGAAGAGATGTTATTTCAGTTCTGTCATATCTGGGAACATTAAGATCTTTGGCACTGTGCCATGTGTTATCTAATATTTTGACTTGTTTGCTCAAAAAAAAAAAGGATAACTAGGAGAGATATATTAAGTCACAACTCATTTTCCTGTACAACCAGAGGAGAGAAATTGAAAATGTACAACTGCACAGAAAAAGCAAGCCAGGCTAATAACATTTCAGAAAAGAAAGTATAACACAAAATACATTTGTCATAAGAAGTATGGCAAGTGGAAATGTTAATACTGAGAATGGCCACCAGCCAGAAAACAAACATATCAGTAGATAAATGGCATGCAAAATACCCTATGATTTCAGGTAAACTACATAAAAAAATCCAAACAATCCTGACTGACAGTATCCTGTAGAAGAATGTAATAGTAAATACATAAGGAAATACAACACAGATAAGCATCAGGACGTCAGTGGTGTGGGATGATGTGACTGGCTGATGGAAACTGAAGGCTGAAGGCCGTAGAATGACTTTTGATTCGCACTTTGTTTTACAAGCAGAGAATGGATTATGCAGGGACATTTATTTTTTGCAAAAAAAGTATAATAGATCAAAAAGAAAATGAGCACAATGAACACTTGTTGGTGGGAAATAAAGAGTTAAGACTACAAAATTGGTACAACTAAGGAAGTGCATGTGGGTGTTGGGAGGAGTTAATGTGTGAGTAGTTGAAAGAACAAATGGAAGATGTACATGAAGCAGAAAGGAGTATTAAGACAAGAAATACTGGCAAAAAGCAGGCATTGTTGTACGTTTTTCTTTACTTAATGTGTTTTATAATCAAATGAGTCAATCTAAGTCATAAGTGCCAATTTGCAAATGGAGATCGAAGGAATCAAACTCAAGAATATAGAACGCCCAGTCTTGTCACAGAAATAATTAGAGTAATTCCAGACAACACACAAGTTACTGTTTAAAGGATTTTATCACAGTGGACAAAGGTCTAGAAATAATTTGTATTGTTGAGGTCTGCAGCTCCGTAGAATTCAGATCAACATGAGTGGTGTTATGAGCAGAGGTGAAGTCATGCCTATCATGGTTAACTTTCACAATAATAGATAACAGGTTTTCACAGCTATAATCACTGTTAAATTCCTAAAACATTCACAGAATTACTGTACTGTTTGGTAGAGGTGCCACTTGGGTGAAAAGCTAAACAGCGATATATAATGTCACTATGCAGTATGCATGTAAGATGCAGAACCAGTGCCACATTTATTAAAGTTTGCAGCATTGGTAGTCCTCTGCGTAGTAATACTTACCTTACCATAGATATACGTATCTTACCATAGATACTCTAAGCTGTGACTGCTTTATGTGATACAGTGTTTGTAAGGGGAGAAAGCCAGGATATATATATATATATATATATATATATATATATATATATATATATATAAAATACATGTATCCTGTCTCAGCTATATGGTCTTCAACTATTTGTTCTTATTTTCTAATGGAAGTAGTTGTTTTTATGCTTGTATGTTCCCTGGATCATTTAGTGTCTCAGCTGATGCTTCTCCATCTCCAACTACAACTTTTCTTGATATAGAATTTATTGTAAAATCACATGACATAGAAACATTTGGGATATATTTTGGTTTGTAAATCTGTCTTACCAATACAGAGTTATTTAAATTACAAGGCAAAAAGGGACGATTTAAGTTGTATGATCAGAATCTTCATTACTGACAGGATTTGTTAGCAATATTTCTCAGGAAATACAGAGGGTTCTGTTTATACTTTATGCATTACTTAAATTCTATATGGCAAATATATGGAAGAATACTGTCTTGCGACAATTTTATTAACATGATAAGAAACTTTTGAATGTTAAATGTTAAGTTTAAAACACAGTTTGGAAAAATTAATTTAAATGCTTTTTTTCTACAGTTTAAACAAATGTTTAAAATGCTTCTCCTTGGGTTTTATATATATATATATATATATATATATATATATATATATATATATATATATATATTTATATATATATATATATATATATATATATATATATATATATATTTATATATCTATATAAATGGTTTACTATCATAATGTTGAATGCACATGTCATCTAACCATGTCTGCAAAATCCATACTGCTGAAAGGTCAGACTGCTGAAATAAAAGCGAATGGCGACATTTCTTACTGCTCCACACCTAAAAACAAGTGCTAACATCAGACAAAAAGGGGGTGTGATTATGCTGTTCGAAATATTGGTGTTCGATTTTTGCAGTAGTCAAAGTTCTGAGTTCGCAGAACTGGTTCGATGATGAGACGGTCAACATTTTGATAGTAAACCTATATATATATATATATATATATATATATATATATATATATATATATATATTTATGCACACACACACACACACACACACACACACACACACACACACACACATATAGATATGGGCTTATTTCAGATGATCGAACATTCGAACTTTCAAAACTTAGAACATAATATGGCAGTGGACCAGATGACCGAAGTTTTAAAGCTTTGAAAATCTAATAAAAAAAACAAAACAATAACTAAAAAGTTTATGATACATTTTTGCAGGGGGGCAACACCCCTGCCCCTACATCCCCTACTAATTAAGTATATCAACTGTGAGATTGCACTACAGCGAGGAAGATGGCAAATTTTCTGTTCCACGCTGTATGGCGATCTCCATTCAGAATGTTCGAAGTTTCAAAACTTTGATCATCTGGTCCTTGGCCATATGATGTTCTAAGTTTTGACACTTTGATCATCTGAAGGGGACCTATATATATATATATATATATATATATATATATATATATATATATATATATATTTGCTATTTGTTGCAGTGCTTTGCTGGATTGTTGTATAACCCTAAGCAAAAAAAAAAATCTTACTAAAAATTTTCAGGAAACAACAAATCCACATACAGATATTGCATATGCATCTTTCAGGATGTACATATTCTCTTAATTTTGTATTCCACCAACAGCTATTTTTTTATGAGGTGATAACTGGTGGGCTATTATTTCCTTGACATACAAAAGCAGTTTTGACTCTGTACAGGACGAACTCTATCAAACTTCACTGTTGGGGCAGTTTTGCTGTGTCATATTTTCCTCAGAGTAACACTGCCTCAGTAATTCCTGTTACGCAGTCATTACTTCAGCCCAGAAATGGGAATCACAGGATTATATAGAATTCATTGTTTATCTGGATTCCAAAAGATTCTATTCCTTTGTAACAGTGCAACATATTAAGATTGTGTGTAGCATTTTAATACACCTTCAGACTGCAAATGGTGTGCATTGTAATTTCTATGTATTTTTAATCCATTTATCAGTGTCTCGTTGAAGTTGCTTTTTTCTATTTCATATGATCAACCGATATTTCCAGCTGCTGCTCCTGCTTAACATAGAGGATTATGGTCAGATCTGTTATCATGACTGGTTTATGTGCTTGAAAAATTAATGTCACAAAATTGATCTGAAGTGCAGAATGATAAGAAACTTGAGAGTAAAATCTTAACATCTATGATGAAGGCATGTAACAAGTAATATGAGAAAAGAAACCAAATCATAAATCTGTATTAAATGAGCTTTGGCTACCTGAATGCCAAAGTAGTTACATAAAAAAAAGTGTCGGAATGCAATATGTTTTATAGTCTCAAAACTCATAGCACACACAGTGCTGGAACTCAAGACTGTCAACAGCTTTAAAATCTGTTTGACACTTCATCCTGTCACTTTTTTTCTGTTTGGCAATGCAAAGTGAAAAGTGGTTCTGATGCTGTTGCGCAGTGGCTGCCATATTTGTTATAGTGCAGGACCAAATTATAACAGCATTCAACGGTGTTTAACAAATATTGTTATGCATCTTTGGAAGCTGTCAAGATTGGATCTCATAGGGCAGCACAGCCTAAGTGGCTAACCTTTTGGCCATTTTCAGAGCATAATCACATTTCTATCTACAACAACCAGTTTATTTCAATATACTCCCTTGCAAATATGTGTTTACTTTATACATATGAGTTACTCCAAATGGCAAGTGTCTGAAATCCTATAAAGTGAGGAAAAAGGCAACAGCACTTTCGAAAGATCAATGCCAAGATTAAAGAAGAGACTACATAGTTAAATTAATAACGGCAGAAGCAATTCTGAATAGTAAAGTAAAAAATAATTAAAAACCAAAATCCAGGAGTGTGTCCACAGGAAGGTGACTATAGCAACAAGATTCAAAAACATAGGCATAGTTAAATGTTTGTCATAGCTCATTTTGTTTTATGATTTCTTTTAATTAAACCTGGCAGGCAAAGAATGTTTACCAAACATGTGATTTGATCTCTCACTCTTTGTTTTCCTCCAGGTGAATAAAAACTTGTCCCAGCAGGAACTGCTAACAGCTTGGTTAAGTGTCCCTAGGGGTGGATGGTAAGGGGGTGGGATATTCAGTGACCTCACAGCTATTAGAATCGAATGCTCTGGATGCCACTGATTCAAGATTATTAGCAAAAAAAAAAAGAAATCCTCCATAGATGTAACCAAATCATCCTTCAAACAGGCTGTTCTCCTTTATGCTTTGGGGGAGGGGAACCTACGTGGAGAAGTATTGTAAAAAAAAGGTAACTTTAGATTGGATACAATACTCTAGCCTGGCTTACAGACAATGATTGCTTCAGGGGGTGATGAAAAATGAACAGTCTTAAGGGAAAACAGACAGGAAGATAAGAAGTTTTGAAACCTAGGTTGTTTGCCACTTTCTGGAACCTAAGTAAACCCTTTGCTATTATTAATCTCGAATGCTGCACAATGGCCTAGTCTTATTTTAGTACTATGCATATTGTCCCAATGATCCTAGAGCGTGCTTCAAAATAACAGAGACCAGAGAAAAATAAAACTGATACACTTAAATGTAAATCCTGATATGAAACTTAATGCATAACACCTGGGAACAGTAGCCTGTATTAGACATTAAAGCTAAAATCCACATAATAACATATAAACTATTATATGGTAAAATAGCACTGATGTTTTCATAGTAGTTAAGTAGTGGTAACAAGACAGTTTACTGAAGAATATACGTGTTGCTAGCAGTAATAAATAATGCTACATTGAAAAGTAAGCGTATGGCTGCTTGTGGATACAGTAAAAGTGGACACAAGCACTTTCACCCATTGGTCATGGCATACTGCTATTTTGTCTAATACTCTCTCAACAAAGATTGAAGGTTAATTTGTATATTAAAAGTTCAGTGACAACAGAAGCAAGCCAAACAAAACACATATTTAGTCATTTAATTTTCTGACACCCACTTTATTTTATACAAGGTTGCCAGGAAGGCAATAATTAACCCAATACATATTTTGGACCTAGCAGAAAATAAATCATGGATGGGATGATAATTCATCATAGTTCATCACAAAACACACACACAGACACATGCACATGCACACACACACACACACACACACACACACACACACACACACACACACACACACACACACACATACACACTTTCATTTCCTTGCAGATAATAAAGTATAACACAGGTCATACAGCACTAGCCAAGAATCAAACTAGACAAACAAGTACACAAACACACATACATTAACAAAAAAAAAAAAAAAATATATATATATATATATATATATATATATATATATATATATATATATTATGGGTTCCATACACTAGATCAAATTTTCAATAATTCGAAATAGTGCATGGAATGCATACTGCAGCGAAAGTGCACTTAATCGAAAGTGCACTTACGCGAAGTTCAGTACAACTGTGCTGAACGTCTTTGCAGTAGTCACGGACCTTAGGGTTAGGGCACGGGTCATAGTATGGGGATAGCCTGTAAGGCTAGCCCATTACCATGACCCGTGCCCTAACCCTAAGGTCCGTGACAACTGCAGCGCAGTGAAGGACATAGCAATGTCCTCCACCATGGTACAATAGTCACGAACCTTAGGGTTAGGGCATGGGTTAGGGTAAGGGGATAGCTTTACTAACTATCCCCTTACCCTAATCCGTGCCCTAACCCTAAGGTCTGTGACTATCGCACCATAGTGGAGGACATAGCTTGTTTTTTATGACCTCCACTGTGCTGCGGTGTTTTCGGTAAAGTGCACTTATGCAAAACTTCACTTTCATTAAAGTGAACTTTCGCAGAAGTGAGGCTTCCTATTACAAGTTCGAAGTAGTGAACTTTCGTTCTTGTAATAGGAATCCATATATTATATACACACATGTGTGTGTGTGTGTGTGTGTGTGTGTGTGTGTGTGTGTGTGTGTGTGTGTGTGTCTGTGTGTGTGTGTGGGTTTACTTTGTTTCATTGAATCTCATTTCACTGAATTTAGTTTCTCACTGCTGAAAACACAAATTTCTGAAAACTCATTTCACTGATTCTCATTTCACTGAACTGCATTTAGTATATATGGCACTGTGTAGAGTACTATAAGGCAAGTAAAAGGTATATGCCCTTTTCCCCACTCTAGTGTGATCCTGGAGTTAGTATATATAGTTATGGGGGGTGTGGGGGGTAAAGCCCCCATGTTGGGGGGTGTGGGGGTGTAGACCCCATCTTGTTTGTTTTATATTGTATTTTACCAAAAACTTCAAAACAATACATTTTAAACAATAGACATGCATAGTTGCAACACCAATGACTAACGCTCTTCAGAAGGTAATATGTACTCAAACTAAGTGAGTGGCTACACCCCACACCCCCAATGTGGGGGGGTTGTGACCTCCCCACACTGCTCTGAACTATATATACTAACTTCAGGATCATACTACAGTGGGGAAAAGACCATATACCTTTTACTTGCCTCACAATACTGTAAACAGTGCCATAAGTACTAACCTCAATTCAGTGAAATAAAATTCAGTGAAATGAGATTTAACAAAACAAAGTAGACCCATATATGTATATATATATATATATATATATATATATGCACATACACACACACACACACACACACACATATATATATATATATATATATATATATATATATATATATATATAGGTTTACCATCATAATGTTGAATGCTAAATGGTTGAAAATGAACTGGTTGAATACACTATACTGAATGATCCAAATGTTGAAATAAAATTAGTCTAAACTCACAATGTCAAAGATATTGAATTTGCCCATTTCTGCACTCACTGTAGTGTGAACTCAGAGTTGGTATATTTAAGTGGGGGGTGTGGGGGGAATAGCCCTCCACATAAGGGGTGCAAGGGGGCGTAGCCCCCTGCAAAATAGCAGAGGAATTTAAAAGAACTGATGGAAACAGAACACAACACTGGACTCTATAAGAGTTCTAAGATGAGCAAATGTGGCTCATGTAGTGTATGTAATTTCATTAACAATGGCCCATACATGGTGGTTCACAACTTTTACAAAACTATTAAGTGTCCTGGTTACTGTAACTGTAACACCAGGAGGGTGGTGTATATTGCTACATGTTTAAGTCGCCCCACTTTTTATGTGGGGAAAACTATAAGAAAATTAAGGTTAAGAATTTTAGAGCATTTAAGGGACATTAGGAATAAAAAGACTAGCAATGCTTTATATATGCATAGCTTAAGTTGTTCTAATTTCGAAAATAAATTATTTTTTGGGGTAGATAGAATACCTGATAATGACAGAGGGGGCAATGTTAAGATCTTGCTGGAGGTGAGGGAGAGCATGTGGGAACTCAGGCTAGATGCTTCTAAACCTTCAGGTATTAATGATCATATTTCTCTGTCTAGTTTTTTAAAATATAAATCCTTAGTTATTTGATATTTTTATATCTATAGTCTTTGGATAGGCATAGATAAGATATTTAATACATTTTTGTATTTAATATATTTAACGTACAATTTATTTATTGGTATGTTTAATTTCTTGAGAGTTCCTTTATCGTGGCTGAGCTGGTTTACAGTTTATATTGTTTTTAATTGTTTCTGCAATTACAGTGATTGGTTAATTTAGAGGGCGGGTGTAGTAATTGAAATTATTTTAGTAATTGAAGAGCATCAAGATGGTTTACTCTGATGATGCCCGACTGAATATACGGGTGAAAGTGCTAAGTAATCAGTGGTTGTTTAACTATATTTTATGTTTTTAACAGCTATTGCTTTTAATAGCTTTTTTTTTTTTTTTTTTAAGATGTTTTATCTGCTTAAGTGTGTTGGGGCTGTTTTCTACTGACGCTGGTCCATTAAAGTTCGCTGATTCTAGAGAGCTGATTCGGGTTGAAAATAGTAGAGGTGATCTCATAACTTTTTTAATGAAATGATTTTAGAGATTTTGATCATTCAATGTTTTGGGTTTAGATTTTATTTTTCGACCAAATGTTAATTAGACATTATGGCATTCAGCCATATGTAGGTAAACCATATATACATGAATATATATATATATATATATATATATATATATATATGTGTGTGTGTGTATATATATATATATATATATATATATATATATATATATATATATGGGTCCTTGTCAGAACGTCAAAAGTACAGTTAATCGAACTGCACTTTGACGAACTGACTTTAGCGAAAGTGGGCGCAGCACCCCACATGGGGGGTGCAGAGGGGCTTGCCCCCCTGCATAGTAGTCTTTACATTTTGTTTTGTGTGCATTTTTTAATTTTGTTTTGTTTACTTCAGCAAAAGTGTTATGTTATTCGATGTTATGCACTTTTGCTAAAGTCAGTTCGTCAACGTGCAGTTCATGAACTGCACTTTTGATGTTTTAATATAGACCTATATATATATATATATATATATATATATATATATATATATATATATATATATACATAAACAGGCCACTGGCTCCGTTGAACTAATATATACATATATATATATATATATATATATATATATATATATATATATATATATATATATATCTATGGTAGACCTTAAATTATTTGACTGCTGTTTAAATCAACAGTTTGTTCACTGGTATTAGGAAATCCTAGAGGTGGTATATTTAAATAGCAAGGAGTGTGGGAGTGCATGGGGGTTTGCCCACTCCAGAAAATGTTGATCTTATTTTGTATGTTCTGAGGTTATGTCTTGGAGCATGTACTTTCTATTGTCATTTTTTTTTAATCTTATGTGGTCAACCTTTTGAGTGTCGACTTTTCAATGCTTAGATTAAATTGAGTAGATAGCTAGATATACACATACACACACACTTACACTCCTACACACACATGCACACACACACACACACACACACACACACGCGTGCGCGCGCGTGTGTGTGTATGTGTGTGTGTGTGTGTGTGTGTCTGTGTGTGTCTGTGTGTGTCTGTGTGTTTGTATGTATATTTACAGATACAGCTCAGCATTAAGAAATGTACTTTGAGAGCAGCATTAGCCTTTAAGGATTCAAATGAAAACAACCCATTTAGGAATCAGTAACAAGTTTGTAAAATCAGGGAAACCGTTTTTCATGCTGACTGAAAGTGATATTCTTTAGTATTTATTGCCTGCACACATTTTGTTCTAGAATAACTGAACTTTTTTGTGAAGAAATTAGTAACATCACACATTAGAATGTGATGTATTTGGCTGACAACGAAAATCTAGTTAGTATAATTAGAAATTCAATGGAGCAGAGAGTCAACAGTGTATCTCTTACATAAAACATCCCTGTCATGAAGCAGTCAATAAATAAAATATAAAAACTGTAAAATCTTACTGTAGGAATTTAATTTGACAGAGGTATTTAAATGTTTATTTAAAATAATTTTCATATTTAAGTTATGAATAACTGAATAAAGAAATACAGTATAACATTGAGATACACCTGAATGCTGAATTTGTGGTAGCCACTCCATGTCCCCCATTTTCTGCCTCCTGTATTGAAGTTCAGTGTGTATTTTCCGATGTATCTTTGTTATGGGCAAACTCATTTAAATACTATCACATTGCACTACAAATAAAAAAGACAATATGCATTAGCTCTAAATAACTCTTCAGCAGCTAGCGGTCTCCAGCCTGGATATTGAACAGTTGTTCGAAACTGGCATAAGCATCATATTTTGTTTTATTTGGGCTCCCATATCTCAGCCTAGAAAAAAACATAGTTGCTTGTTCTTTCTAATCATTGCTGTAATTCTGATTATTAAAGAGGCAATCAGGTTTTTGGATATGAGTCTATGCAATTGTGTTCAAGGCTGTCCCAATTATGGTCTTACCTATTCTATATTTTTATGCTGGCACACTCATAAAATGGATAACACTGCAGCTTATGATAGAGTCAGAGCTTAAAGCAGCTTAAAGGAATTAGCAAAGATATCTAGTTTTACCACTGTCTTATTCAAATGCTGTGTTGTAATTGTATAGATCGTTTTATCATACATTTATTGACCTGCCATACTTTATGATAGGGATACAGTCTTGGCTTTCTCTTCCTCTGAATGTGTACATTTTGCTCTGAAGGTTTTTACTGTCAGGCATGAAGTATCATATCCTAAAAAATAGGTTCAATTATCTTAACTGTCTAGGCCATGGTGCTGCCAAGTAGTGGGATGGTGGTTTTGTACTAGCGCAGGAGGAAGCAGTCTACAACTTTGCAACCAGCAGTACTGCAAAAGGTGGCCATGGCTACGGACAATATCACAGTGTCATTAGAGAGGACATTCTCCCTTCATCATGTACACCTTAGATATCTGCTTCAGATTAAGTGATTGAATACAGTCATAAATAAAAGCCCAGAAATGTATCTGACTTACTGACATCAACACCATAGAGTGCAAGTTCATTCTAGCATCACAACTCCTAAACTCACCAAGAAACAAAGATATAAAATCAGGAGCAGATTTTAAATATTGTTCATATATACTTAGAAAGTTGCTAAAACAATAAGCATACCTCTCAAGTGTCCAGATTTTTGCAGAATGTCCAGATTTTCGATTCACTTTTTTTGGTTTGTTTCTCATAAAACTGCTCAGTCGCTGGCAAATAACTGAGGAGTGAAGTCAGAAAATAGTGAAAGACATTTTTGTTTCAGACTTTATACCCTTCAGAAAATTGTCCCTAGTTTTTGGGCCTTTGTCATACGTTCATAGGTTCATGGGTGTGTACGAGGCTAATGGCCCTGGAGCCTTGACAAGCCTATCCCAAAAAAATTGCCCTGGCACTGTGCCACCTGATGTTAGTTCACAGTACCTCTATCCAGTAGGGCAACTGAAGTGATCCCTGGGGTGAACTTTTTGTTACCCATCCTCACATCAAGATTTCTCTTGAAGAGGGCCAGCGAGGTGACATGAATCGGAAGCTTATTCCAAAGTATGGGCAGTCGTTGGGAGATGTTCCCCTCATTATTTATTGCTTTGTCCAGATTTTTTGTTCTAAGAGGTTGAGAGATATCCACAATGCTCTCATCCCTGAGGGAACACATGGGTCAACTGAGCAACAGTAGGGAAGACCCTATGGTAAAACAGGAGAGTGAAGTTAAAAAGATATCACATCATTGATTGTTACTGTATCATTCTTAGACTTAGATAATTGATATTTAATCAGTCATAAAATATCACAAATAGTCAAGACATATTTTTTTTCCATGCTCTCAAAGCTGACTGTCCAACCATGACCTCCTGATTGGTCTGTGGATTTGTCCATTTCCCTGAGTGAAAGCTCTATAGTCAATTATTTCCCCATGAAGGAGAAGAGAGATAGCCAGGAGTGGGAGCTCTTCTTTACACACCAGGAGTTTTTTTTTTCTTGTTAAGATTAAGTCCTATCCTTTCCTGTGGATAACCAGTCATACACAAGCGTTTGGTTTGCAATGAGCCTTTATGGTGTATATGTAGCATGTTCACTTGGCTCTGGCTAGACTGCACCAATCCTCCTGCCAATTTCAGTGCTGGTCTCCACCAGGCCATCAACCATAGAAGGCATGCAAGGCACATGATTCCTCCCCCTCCCATGGAATAAAAGGTATGCAGGCTGAATGCTTATCATTCTTCTTCTCCGCAGTAACAGTTCCAGCAGAGGCCCAAGCCACCACTTGAATTCAGGTCTCCTTGGCTATATTCATGGCTACCTCATAGTTAGAGAGGGCATACCTTTGCTCATTGATCAGTTAATCACACAGGACACAAAAAAGATGCATCTTTTCTTATAGGGAGACTATACTGAAACATTAACTTCCTAGAAATGTGGGGTGCACTTCATTTGTTCAATAATATTTTATTACAAAAGATGTGGAAAACATTCCATATGAAATAGCTAAAGTCAGATAAAGCATACAGAAAATCATTTTGCATGTTTTTGCTTAAGTGCATCTTGCCATCCAAAGAACATTTGATTCCTATTCTATCAGAAAGTCAACACCTGTGGCAATGTGTATGACCTTTGCAAGGTGAGCTGTGTATTAGGCTGAAGGCTTAATGCTCAAATTTCTTTCTTGCTATTTAACTGCATAGAAGAAACTGGCAGCTGCTGGACTGAACACCATGGATGTATCATATTTTGCAAATAGTAAATTTCACTCAGTTAAACACAATAAATAATATCTACAAATAGTTTTACAGACCGATCCTGGGAGCAGTACACCTGCATGTGAGCAGGACTGGTAATAACCAAATTATCTGAGATACGTTTTCATTTATCTCCAGTAACACTTCTGGCTGTTTCTCCAGCATCAGCTGAAAACACCTTAAGATATCTGCTATTGCCTGTTTGGCCACCCAGCTGCAAACTAAAAATGCTAAAAATTTATGAGGTGAAAAGTACAACATAAACCAAAAATTCCTCATGGAATTCAGAAAATAATTTCCTTATTTGTACTCTGTTACTACTTTCATGTTTCTGGAGCATTGCCATTGGAATATGTTTACAAACATATATACCTCACATTTGTTGAAGCATTTCATACTGACCTTAAATGGACATTCCGTATCATTGTCCTCAACTGTAGTCATTGTGGCGTGTTTTTGAAACTTACTGCCAATTGTGATTTATATAACTGCTTAGGCCACCCATCAGATACAGTATTTACACTTATATTTTATTTAAAAAATTCATGTGATATACACGTTATTGAAACTGGCTATTCCAAGAGCAGTAAAACTGCCACTAATACTTGACCACTATCTATTCTGGCTGTAGCGGTATTAAACATTGCTCAGGTGGTTAACTATACAGATTATAGTAATTTGCATATTTTGTCATTATAAGAAATAAAAATTGTGGGCTTACATAAGACTCACAACTGGATGAACAAACATTATACAGATGCTATGGGTCTAGCTTGAAAAGCTATTCATAGGTTCATAGGCTGGTACTAGGCAATCAGCCCTAGGGCCTATACAAGCCTAGCCATAACAATACCCTGGCTATTTCTTCCCACACTATTTACTTCTCTGGACCCCTGTCTAGCAGGGTGACTGACGTGATCCCCGGGTTTGTATATATTGTGACATTATGCATTGTTTACAGAATATTAGAACATATAACTTTATCATGTTTATTCTTACTCATAAAAGGTTTCATACTAATACTTTAATGACAGTTGCCATTGTAAAAATGAATTGTACGAAGTAGGTATGTTCTTATGTTTTTTAATGATGTTTACAGTTTTAGAGTTATGATGAATTTATAACATGATAGGCTTTATATTTACTTAGGATAACTACCTGGATGTGGTAGCACTGAGTTTTCATTACTTAAAGCAGGTCTAGATGATTGTTATAGAAGATATATAAGTATTCCTCCATCTCTTTAGGAATCGTTATTTTCACTGTTTTTTCACCAATGAAAAACTGATGAAGATAAATTCATCAGTTGATGTTGGGGACTGGTATAATGGTTATGGTGTTTCCCTCAGGGAAACAAAATATATGGTTTGAGTCTCACCTTTGAAAATAGAAATTAACTGGGCTTAAATGGCCTTCATGGACAGCTAGCCTAGTACTTAACTATGAACCTAGGATTATTAGGCTGTCAATGACTAAATACATTCTCCAAAAGGATAAGGGTCAAAAGGCTAAGGGTTATGATACTTCAGTAGATGATACCCACAGGACATAAGTGTGTAGGTGTTGTCTTCTAATACTTCCTAGTCCAGGTGCTGTAAGACTGGTCATTTATAGAACTTAGCAACATTTTACATTTATATGTGGTCAAATTAATCCTTTGCTCAGTGCCAGTATGAGTCATACAAGTCTTAATGAAGCCATCATCTTGAAATGGTCATTACTGGTACAATATCTAGTTTTGTTCTATAATCCTATAAAAATTATGTAGGAAAAATGCAGAAGATACTTCTATTCTGGTGTTGATAAAGCCAGTCAAAAGGGGGATAACATGGGAAAGTTAGAGCTGTAACAAGCCTGATCAGAAATAGTACCTTAGATATTCTGAGTGGAGCAGAGCAGCTGGAGATTTACTGAAACAGGACTACCGCTTGAGTAAATATATATAGCTCTTCATATGTGTACCACTGAATTGACTGTGGAGGCTGATGAGGTGGCAAGGGCCATGGTGATGAACCTGGTAGGCTTCTGCACATATCTTTCTGTGACTGCTTCTGTGTTGCTGGTCTTGCTTCTTCTGTGGGGGGATCAACCTATTCTGTGCATATGCAAGACTGCATAAGTCAGTATCACCAAATTCATCCCTTAACTCACAGAAAGGTAAAGTTTAGAGGAAATGGATCAGCATGAATGTTTTGTGATTCCACATGTACAATCTGAGCATAATAGGATACTCCTTGACAGAAAGCTGAACATATTTGAGAATAATTATGTCATTATTTTGCATTTTGATGGGAACAAAAGACAGAGAGTTGTCAACACAAGTGTAGGTAGTAACTTTTATATGAAAATAGACTACAATCCATCTGGGAAAGCAAAATATAGGATGAGAAATAGTAAGCAGTAAAAATAAAAAAGTATTAATACATACAATAGACAGAGAGGCAAAAGAGCTTTGGAAATTGCAAGGCTATGCAGTAATCTGACCTTTCTATAGACAATGCTTCAAGGATGTAGTTGGGGTAGATGTGAGTAAAGCAGATATCACAGGAACATTGGTAAATAGCATTAACGGTTGGGACATGACATTACTAAGTTACAAGGTATTCTGGTAGGGCAGGATTAGGGTAATGGCTGACTAGTGATCTTGTATTTGTATGTGGAAAGACATAGATCAGTGTCTTGTAAGAATTAAGGTAAAACTGAAAGATTAAGGTACAGGTGACTGAAGTTATTGAGGACAATAATCACACCTGGTTGTTGAATATATTACTTCCACTTAAAAAAGTACTGGCAGAGCAGTGTTGAAGAGCCTACATAAACTGTCCAGGAGAAGCAATCAAACTCTGATTAACATCAGAGCACATGGACCACCTGGTACAAGAGTCATTTCGGAGCAAATGTTAGACCTTGTACATACAAGGAAACTCCCAGAAAGTAGTGACTATAGAGATGTGAGGTACACAGAGACATACACAAAAGTGATAAGTGAAGGGGAACTGATGCTACCTGGAGGTTTAAAGAAAAGGATCAGATTTAAGGAATACAAAATATCAGTAGTGAAGCTATAGAATAATCTTAAAAGAGAGCTGTTGGAGAAAATGTAAGGTTACGTCATCTCTGGAAAAAAGTAAGAAAAGGTGATTATGCTTCTTACAGTTCTCTGAAAGCTGAAGAAGGTGATACTTAATGAATGTGTCAACATCAGTGGCAGAACAGGTAGCATGTTTACCTTTGATGCTAAAAGACCAGAGGGATGTGGGTTCTATTCCCATTCCAAGTGACTGAATTGCTGATACTGTAGTGTAGTTTAGGGATTCTGCACTCCTGGATGTGTCTTCCCTTGAAGGAAATGTTAAACCAAGGTCACATTTGCTTCAGTTAGTGGTAGTCAAGGTGGATGTTACAGATCTCACCCATGGCACTTACAGAAAATAGTATGGGAAGTTCCCTGGCCAAATTTCCCCCAGCAGTAGAAATATGACCTCGGGTCTTTTCTGAAATTAGGCCACTAGCCTACTGGGACTAACCCAGTCAACAAAGGATAAATAAATAAAATAATACTCAGAAAAAAACAGCACATGTATTTTTATATCAGGTTTAAGAGAAAACAGTCTAAAACAGGATCGAATAACTTCTGTGTACAACAAATCAGCACATGTAGAGATTTGTACAAATAAATATTTTTCATTTAACAGATACCTGAATAATTTCTAATAGAAGCAAGACCATATAAAATGACACACACATGCAAAATTTATAAACAGCAGTTAGCAATGTACTACAACAGACTCAAGTCGTTTATCAGGCTTGTTTGAATGGCTGCAAAGCAGAAATATAAGGATGTAGCTGAATGCGCACACATTAGTAAATTGCTTAGTCAGTCAGTCACATTATTTAATGCTTAGGTATTTATTTTTGTTGACTTTTTCAGCTCTTCTATTTTTTAAATATGGTTTCATAGAAAAACCATCATTACACATTATTTGATGCCACTGTTTTGTTTCTGTCAACAGCAGGTTATTAAAGTGATGCCCTTAGGTTACAGGTGGTATTACCTACAAGCAGGATGGAGCTTAGTAAATATAATCACTGCTTAGTGCATAAATCATCTAGAAATGTATGTACTTGTAGCCATCAACTGTCTAAGCAGTTTACTAATTTATTTGTGTAATGATAGCCTTGCATAGTACGAACACTCTTGCTTTACAACCATTCTAACAAGCCTGTTGAAGGACTTGGGTTTGCTTTAGTCCAGAAGCTAGCCTCTGATTATAAATTTTGGTTGTGTGTTATTTTATCAGTCAAGCTTTTCACATACATATTTTTCATCTACTAAAATAAGCAGATATTTATTTGTGCTCATCCATTGTCCTTGAGTTTGTAGAAGTTGTTTGCATACAGCCAGACAATGTCCTACCAAGATAGCTATCTAGTATGAATGCAATTACATTTCTAATTCATTTGGTGGGTAGTCAGTTTCATAAATAATGGAATATATATATGCATGTTGACAGAATGGCAGAATGGAAAGGCAAGTAAGGAAACAGCTGGTGTAGTCATAAAGCAGAAATCTCACAGATGGTTTAATGCAGACAAAGTATGCCTTTTCAGGTAGATTACTGGGGGGACAAGGTTGTGGAAACTTCATTTAGTCATTCATATTTTAGGCTGACAACAAATGAACAATGCTATTCACAAGATTCACTAGTTGAAACACTACAGAGATAATACACTATTGTAGAACAGTGAGCCATTGTAGTATGCCTCCATATCCTTTCAAAATGATATGACAGCAGGAGAGTCTGACAGTGGCCATGACATTTCGCAAATAGTGATTGGTCAGGTTGTATGTGTCTATATTATAATGAAAATCAGAATGTCGAATGCTCACATGAGCGGAAATTCAAATACTCAAAATTGCTATTGTGGAGGGCTGTGCCCCTCACCCCCCCAAATATATATTCCAACTCTGAGATCGCACTACAGTGAGGAAAGGGCAAATATTCCAATCTTCACTGTAGTGCGATCACAAAATACCAGCCTCGAGTATTTGCATTTCCGCTCGTGAGCATTCGACATTTTGATTTTTCGTCGTTATAATATAGACCCCAATATACTGAATATACTTAACTTGTCTATTATCTTATTAATTCTGTTTGTAAAGGGGGGGTTATGCCCCAATTAACCCCATCTTGCTGTTCTAACATACTGGTTGTAGGGGATGCCCAAGCTACCTCTTTTAAATAAGGTCAATGGTCTGTCTATTCATTTCTGACCATCTCATCTATCTTTCTGTCTGTCTATCCATCTATCAAAGTAATGTTATAAAGACCTTATAAAGAAAATGAAAAATAAAGTATGTTATTGATCAATGGTCAGTTGTGACTACTTGTATAACTGCACTCAGTTAATGTGGGAAAAATCCAGAGGTCATTACTCTTAGAAGCCATGCTACTGCTATTTTGGACCATCATGTATATTGGTTCCAGTATTCTGAAATTTCACCTGACCTACTTCTGTGTAAAATACAAGGGTCCACTGAGATATACAGAATTCTCTTTTCCTCACTGTAGTGCGATCTCTGAGTTAGAATATTAAAGTAGGGTGTGTGGGAGGGTGCAGGGGGGCTTGCCCACCTGCATAGTAGAGTTTACATTTTGTTCTGTGTGTATTTTTTAATTTTGTTTTGTTTACTTTAGCAAAAGTGCATATCCGATGTTAGATGTGGCGAAAAAAAGAGAAGTTTTATTAAGGGCATATGTGATGGTTTGTGTTTTTTTTTTTTTTTTTTTTTGCTATGAAAAAGTGATCTGAGTAATGAGATCACAAAGCCACATTTTGTTGAATAAATATAAACTTAACACTAGAGACTTTCCAGTTACCCACTTATAAAAACAGAGAGAAATGTAGGAACAGTGGTTTAGAAAATAAATAAATAGCAGTATAAATAAATACAAATGATTTACTCTAAAACCTATCCCATTCACAACCATAAAAACTACTACTAACACTAAAACCTTGCTCTAATGCCCCTGATAGCATCCCCTCATAATTCCTCAAGATCACCACTGAAAGTATCAGTTACCCCAAAAGCATACTTATCAATAGATCCATTCTTGTTTCCTATGTTCCCAAAAGCTGGAAAAAGCCCTTCTTCCTCTCTCTATATAAAGATGGCAATAATACTGACATCAGTAACTTCCAACCCATTGCTATTCTTTCTCCAATCTCTAAAATCCTAAAAAAATGTATAAATATTCAACTGCTCCATTATCTTCTTGACAAGCATATACTTTCACCCTAACAGCATGGCTTCAGACCTGGCCATAGCACCACAACTTCTCTTCTGCCCTTTATGGACACAGTCAACAGAGCCTGCAATGCTGGCAAAATGTCTCCACCCTTTTTATGGACCTTTCCAAAGTGTTCAACACTGGTTCTCACCTTTTACTTATCACCCAACTCTCTAAGATCAGACTCCCCTGACTACTCTAAATTGTTTCTCTAGTTACTTAAAAGAAAGACAACAGGCGGTCAGATAGCATAATTCATTCTCTTCTTTCTTCAACACCCCTGCTGGAGTTCCCCAAGGCTTGGACCACTCCTATTTAGCATATTCATAAACAATTTCCATTCATATCTAACTCAAGGATCTGTCATTCAGTATGCAGAGGGCTCTACTATTGTCTGCTCTGCCAACTTTATTGCTGCTCTACTCCAACTAACTCAAAAGGTCTTCTCCTCCAGTAATTCCAGGATGCACAACACCCGCCTAGTCTTGAACCCAAATAAAATCAAAATCATACTATTCACCCATAAGAAAAGAATCCCCTTAAATAAATCTGACTTCACCATCTATTCTCATAGTAAGTCTATAATCAAAGTCATCACCCACACAAAGCTCCTTGGAGTCAGCATTGATGAACATGTGAAATTCAACCTGCATATACAACACAACATTCACAAAACACACCTTAAAGTTGGAATCCTCTATAGACATAATCACTTCCTAAGCTCAACTGCAAAAATAACCCTAGCCACAACTTACCTATTACCTTCTCTCATCTATGGTGCCCTTCTACTTATCAATATCCAAAGCCTGCACTAAATCCAAACTTGCTACAATGTTACAATAAAATTGCCAAATTCAAAACCAATTCTAAATACTCCACCCATCAATGTTGTGCTCTTAAGTCAATGAAATGGCCAGAACTTCCAAACTATCTCTCCTACCTTCAAGTATGCACTGATCACAAAATAATCTTTAGACCTCTTAACTACCCTGCCCCGAGCTCAATATTCAGCTACTACCACCCAAACATGCTCCTTAGATCAGGGAAACAGAAGCTCTTGTAGGTCCACAAACTTAACCTCCAACACAGCCAACTTCTGTATTTTTTCTCAACAGCCAAGAACTGGAATGCTCTGCCCCTACCCATTAAAATAACTCAGAATCCCACCTCCTTCAAGATTTTCCTTCACAACCACCTATCCTCAAGCAGAAAGTATACCTGCTCCAAGCTCCCTAGAAAGTCTACACCTATTTCTTATCAACCATAATTTTAGTCTCTCGTTCTATGTGAGAAAAGTCTTCTGTAGCTAGAGAGATAATAGTTCTGTAAATAGAGATTATAGAGACAGTACATGGTTGGGAGGGTGGCCTAATGGTTAAGGTGTTTGCCTTACAAACACAAGGTGCAGGATTTGAATCTCACAATGGATAATTGGCTAGGCTTAAAATGGCTCACAAGGGCAGTTAGCTTAGTACTAATCTATGAACCTATGCCAATCTTACTTTACAGCATTTAGATTATACTAGTGTAAGTTTTCTATTGTTTTGTACATACTTATTCTTTATATTCTTTCTATACAATTTTGTATTGCAAACTGTTTTTGTACATACTTATCTTTGTGTTCATTGTATTCAATTTTGTATTGCAAATTGTTAATTTATTGCACTGTGAAGCTTTTCTCCCTGGTCCTCCACTAAAAATGGGTTCTCTATCTCCCAGTGGACTTTCACAGTAAAAGAAATGCAAATAAATAAATAATTAAATAAATACATGTGACTTGTAGTCTTAAACACTATTCAAAAATGAAAAAATAAATAAATAAATAAATAAATAAATAAACCGTGGTGGAGGCTCCCAGGTAAACCAGACAAACAAGTTAGAAAAGTACCAGTAAAAAATGACTTTATTAGTGCTTTCGTCCAAACAAGTTATGAACTTCATCAGATCTGATCTGGTTTGAATGGGAGCCTCAACCATGTTTTTTTATTTTCTTTGGTTTGTTTTTGGTTGACTATTCAAAAATGGCAAGGGAACAAATGACAATGTTAATAGCACATCATTAACGTATCTACAGGCTGGACATAATGAAAAATTAATTTCAGCATGCTATACTAAAGGGTTGCATGATTACATGATTAGTCTAATAAATTAAATCTCTTTAGACATTGTGTTTTAACCAATGGATGATGTACAGATTAGCTTTATACTGTATTACTCCATCTGGAGTGATCCACAGATAAGTGAGTTGAGTATTTCTTAACTAGTCACATGTATTTTCCTTCCAGCATTTTATCTAACTAAAGGCATAACAGTCATTTTCTTAAAAATACTAATCTTCAGTTATCTATACAGATACTAAAAATAATTTGACCTGACAGCAAATGTTTATGGATTTGTGGATTATAGAAAAATCTGGAAATTGACATGATGTGCCCAGTTCGAGGCTTTATTAATAACTAACATGTTTATTTCCACAAAACCAATAGGTCAAAGGAATGATTGCAAAATGGATCTCAATTTCTTTAGAAAATTGGAAAACCAAAAGCAGGTCATTATTCTCTCTTGAATAACCTCGTCTCCCATTACCTGCAATATTTTTTCAGGCTAGTTCAATAACAGCTAATCATTTGTTATTCTGAACTGCCAGTACCTGCAATACTCCCTTTTGGAATATTTATCTGTTAGCACCTATGTTAAAAGGAAGGTAGAAAGTAGAATTACTTCTAATGGGGTGTACAGAATCAGCTCTAGTGATGAATCTTTTCTTAAAAAAAAAAATTATACTTTTGACATTATTAAATTTGATTGAAATACTTTTGATCAGTCTGTTTTACCTCTGTAATCTTCATGCAATCTATGTGTGTATATTAACCTTAGTTTACCTCTGTAATCTTCATGCAATCTATGTGTGTATATTAACCTTAGTTTGTTTACCTCTGTAATCTTCATGCAATCTATGTGTGTATATTAACCTTTGTGTAATCTGTATGAGGAGCTTTTCTCCCCAGGACTCCATTGAAAATGGGTTCTTCAGGCCCAATGGACTATCCTGGTTAAATGACTGCAAATAAAATAAATAATAAATAAGTCTTCATCTGGACTCATGTCATGTTATCTACAGAAATCTCTTAAAAAAATTTATATCAATGTGAAACAGTGCAAAGCTAACTGTTCAGATTATAAGATACCATGGCAAACCTATATGTCTTCTTCCTTTCTTCCCTCCTCCAGCAAGAAACGAAGATATCCAAAAGAAAATTAAGGTACACTGACTTATTTTTACTACCAGGACTATGCTGACTCATAATCCTGAAACCATACCAAGAAGAAAGATATGCAGGTGATTCATTTCTCATACTGCAAGACATCAACTGTCCCTGTTTTGAAGGAGTGTTGCTATTTTCGTACCTAAGTTAGGAAGTCACTCTTTTTGGAGGTACATCCCTATTTTCAGGCTTGATCTACCCCTTCAGACAAATTTCTGAATCCTCTTCATTAAATGTGACTTTTGAGGTTGTCTAGTACACAAAAACATTCTAGAGTCTTATAATTTAAAGAAAGAAGCCATTGACCTTTTATAATTCACTTCTTTTCTGAAGCAAAAAAAGAGACCTTCCCAGGGATTCATTAAACTCTGTGTAGACTTTGTGCAAAGCCTACATAGAGTTTATGTGTTTGTGTGGTGAACAGCAGTGCTATTTACATATTCATGCAGTGGACTGCATTTAAACATAAACAAGCATGATTTCATGGCTAGCAACAGTGTTGCTGGCCAGGAAACAATGTAAAGTAACAAATGGCAACTGACATATAGACCTGTTTACCTACAGGCAAACTAGGTCTGTGGGATTGTGTGGAACGCTACAGTGATTTCCAGGGTTAACAATATAGCAATGTATATGGTCCAAACACATTACAGGACAGGGTATACAGTGCAGAGTATTGTGGAATCCCATTCCAGGCAATCTGCACAAAAGCTGTGTAAATGATCTGTAAGGGTACATGGGATGACATTTAAAATAAACATTCAGGGGAAGTGTGTGTATTGAATAGGGACACACAGATGAGCTGTAGGAATAAACGCAGGAATCAAACATGGGGACAGTGAAAATCTAGTATTCACCCACAGGACTGTCACCACTGTCCCCTTCACTGCTGGTTGTTGGAGTACTTGACATCTCCACCTATGGACCATAAGGGAGAAGAGCCTCTCCATCCAGCATGCATGTGCATTAATCATGGTGTGCATGACCCTACACACCTACTCTGGCATCTCCTGGCATGTGATAAAATCTTCACCTCCCCAGTACTCCCAGAGAATATCACAGCACCAGCTGCCAATGTAGTGCTACCTGAGGGAGCAGGTAGGGCAAGGGCAACACAGGCAGCACTGCCAGGTTGGGTCCCAAATGTGTTGGGTGTCAGTGCCAGAGCTGGTGGAATGGGGGCAGGCCTGCAGGCTGAGCTACTTGGGGTTGGCCTACCTCCCTGTGCTGTAAAGCATTTTATGATTTGTCAGAGATTGATGACATGGAAACATTTTAATGACACGTAGTAAAAAAAGAGATAAGGGTTGGGGTGAGAGAAAAAGAAAGGAGATAAAATTAGTACCATCATATGTAACATACAATGCATTATCACAATAACAGCAATATTTTATCTGAAGTTTTACATTTAAGTATACTTCTTATCAGCTACAAACTATAATTAAGGATTATTCAAAGTAAAGGTTGCAATGTGCAGATACTGCACATATGCTTGGTCCAATTATACAAATTAAGTTAACAGCAGGGCATTTATGCCACTTGTGTACAAATTAATTTATGTAACATTTTCAAAGGACTGTACTATTTTATACTTGTTACTTTGGTATTTGAATTCACACCATCTGACTACTGTCTTACACTTGACTCCTACAGCTGGCTTGTACTACAGACTGAAGCATGGATGCTTGCTTTTACAGTTAGGATATGCATGCTTACTTGCTGCAACTGTATAGAAAAAATGTTTAATTTAAAAGCTATCAATAATACTTTTCTTGTGTTGCATACATACCCCTTGCTTACCACAGTCTTTCTAGTTGCTAAGCATAGGCAGTGCATTCGCAGTTATCTTATCATTGGCTGTGGAATAAACAGAAGAGAACAAGACAGGAGCATTAAGCATATCAGTCTTGCCTATATGCAGCTTTCTATCTATTATAAATTCTCATTAATAATATACTTACACAATATGCCATTTAAATTGCTTGTTATGTAATTATCTTACAGGATATGATGTTAGTGTTGAAGAGTATAAATAGGGCATTTTGAAAATATATGGTGTTTTTGGCTTGAAGAAGCCCAGCAGGGTGAAAGCGCTTGCCATATTTAATTACCCACTCAATAAAATAGAAATTTTATTTATTCCGTGAAGTGAAGACTGTTTTATCCTTTGGTGAAGTGAAGACTGCCTGTTTTGTACTTTACTTTTATTACGGAGACTTGTTGATATGGACTTTCCTTATCTGCCGCCTCATACTCCTGTGTTTTGCTTTTGTTTCTATACTTACACAACTGTTGGATGTTACTAGCTCTGAACTCATCTATCTACTGGTTAAGTTTAATCCTCTTGTGCCTTTTTAGGTCATTAAACTGATGCCTACACTGTTCTCCAGTTCATGGAATGCCAGTCACACTGGAGATAGCCTTGGCCAGACTATTCCAAGCCTCAGACTTGTACTGGGAGCTGCAGCAGCTCTGGAAGTATCATCCTGAACACAGGAGTACTGCAGAGGTATGTCTTAAGCCCTCTCCTTTTCATTTTGCTGACACATGATTGCATAGCCAGACATGAGATGAATAGGATGAACAACACCACTGTTATAGGCCTGGTCAAAGACAGAGAGGAGGAGGCCTACAGGAAAAAGATTGATCAACTACTGGTCTGGTGTGACAATAAAAATCTAGTACTGAATGTCAGCAATATAAAGGAGTTGATTGTTGATTTCAAAAGATCTCAAGTACCACACAAACTCTAGTGATGAAAGGGATGACAGTGGAAAGGGTCAAGAGTAGAAAGTTCTTGGGTGTTCATATCACAGAGAATGTATCCTGGTCAGTCCATGTATCCAGCACAGTCTAAAAAGCTCAGCAATGCTTGCACTTTTTAAGGAAACTTAGGAAGGCAAAATTACCAAGCTCCATACTTCAGACCTTTTTTAGGGGCACCATTGAAAGTGTCCTGACCAACAGCATTACAGTCTGGTATGGTAGCTGTAACAATCAGGATCAGAAGGCAATCAAGAGAGTTGCAAGGTTGGCAGAAAGAATCATTGGCACTTACCTTACACCTCTGGAAGATCTATAGAAACGCCAATGCACCAACAGGTACAAAAAAAGATTTCCAGCAATCCAATGCATCCTGCCAATGGTTTGTACACTCACCTCTCCTCAGGCAGGAGATACAGAAGCCTGCATTGTAATACCACCAAACTAAATAACACTTTCTTTCCGCTCTGCATTGCACTGTTGAACGCTTGGGAAAAATGAACCATGACATCTGTTACATACCTAGCCTATCAAGTGTCTTACTAAGGTACCTCACCTACACACTGAAGGACTGTATAGTGCAATATACAAATTGTGCAATAATTCAGTCTAATAATAGATATGCTGCTATTGTTTCAATTTTACTTTGGCAATATTATCTTCATACTGTTCCTTGTCTACCTTGTCTCCTGTTCTGGGATGGATGTGGGTCACTGCTGTCCTACTTTATTTACTAATTGCTACTTATTAAATTTCTACTGTGATATTTTATTAATTTTTCTCTGGACATATGTGCAACTGTTTCCTGCATTGAAAATTAAGCATTGTAATTTCGTTCAGCTACACTGCTGTGTAGTTCTGAATGACAATAAAGTTTTCTTTGACTTGACTTGACTATAGTCCTCCTGCAAAAGCATTTGGCTGTGGAGGTTTACAAGGAGTCTAATAAAGATTCTGGACTCCTCAACACCTCACCTCTATGCCCTAAATTGGGCAACCTCCCTTCAGTCATGAGCAAACAGAGAGATCAGCAATAGTTAATAATGATTTCCTATGAATGCCATTCATTGCTTTTACTGGTAGTGCACAAACCCGAATAACAATGCCAACTGCATTTGTGCGACATTACGTGGAGAGCTACAGTGGCAAACAGGAAATCATTTTTTTTAATGGGAAGGCTAATATGACAGTTGGCAATAATTTGAGGGCTGTTTGCTGCTGGAACTGTTAGCTGATTTCACTTTGTAGACATGTACTGGGGACATGCATTTCTTGACCATCAACACTTTTGGTTTGGCTTTAAGCAGTAATAAAACAGATTTTTGCCATGTGGGATTCAAACCTATGCATAAGAGACAAAACATTTTTTTCCACAGTGGTGATTTTCCATCTTTGCCGCTGAAGAAGTGTTTCTTGACATAGTCATGAACTATATACAAATACACATGACAGATTGAGGGATTAGCCATGTATGTGTGTTACCTGACCAGATCCTGGTTTATACATTCATGTATGAGGGATTAGCGATGTATGTGTGTCACCTGACCTGATCCTGGTTTATACATTCATGTATGTATGAGTCTTATTGAAGTCTGAAGCCATCCAAGGTCAGATAGCGCAATTATAATTACAGAAACATATTAGTCTGTATAACCTCAGTATATATATATATATATATATATATATATATATATATATATATGTATATATTCATATGAACTCCACTGATATACACAGTACTGTTACTGTTATTCAAAACAAAGACAAACCAGGAACAACAGATAAGGAAGAAAGGTTCACCAGAATAATGCCACCAGTCCGATAAGCATGCAAACCAGCCTGTTTATTATTTTAAAATTAAGCGCTTTCGTCAGATAGTCTGACTTCCTCAGAATCACAGTAAAACTGTTACTGTTATTTGCAATTATGTTTATCTTTTTTATGTGACATTTAATATAAAGTGAAATGGAACAACAGTAAAAACATTTGGAATTTGCTGTATTGGAACCAAGGACCATCTGTATTGTAGCCTTACACATACACCTGCTGCCACAGAAATAGTTAAGTAGCAGCTGGATATTTCCTTATTCATTGTTAACTTCTGTGTGTTGGCTGTCGAGTAACACCACTTAGCATGTTTGCACGGTGCTCAACAGAATTGATAGAATGCATCTGTTTTGCAGTTGTCTATGTCTATTTCCTCTCTGCAGGTGTTCTGGACCAGGAGGTGTTGGGAAAGATTGCTAACCATCATGTAGCATTGCTAAGCAGTGTTGTGTGATAGTAATCAAAAAGTGCAACAATATATCTTTTTTGAAATTAAGAATGTCTGCATCCTGTCTACAGGTATTCTATCTGTTTCATGTGTGGGCCATTACTCCAAATTGGTATGATGGTAAGTGTTGCACAAACAAGACAAGCAAAGCTAAACTTGCCTTGTGAGTAGTGTTTATTAGGTTTTATCCTTCAAAAAACAAAAGTGGGTCTTGAACCCTGATCTACAGATAGTATATGCTGTGTGAGTCAACGTGTCTAGCAGAAGTGCTACCCACACAAGTAATTCACAGGTGTAGTTGATGTATTAGTTATCAAAGAATGACTTTACTTGAAATTTATTGTGTTTATTCATTTCCCGTGTTTGTGTTAAGCTGCGCACAATGCAAATACTGGCATTAAAAAAAGAAAAGAAATCTTTAAAATAAACATTACACAATATATCTTAGTAGACATGAAAGATTTTTACAAAAGTCTGGATTTGAACTCTCTACCAATGAACCTTCAAAACATAGTAAAGGTATCTTGTATGTATATATCACAGAAACAGCTTTGCAGCAGAGAATGAAAATCATAATGCATATAAGCAAGTGCAACATCATCTACAGCATTAACAAGACATACAGCACTTGTACACTTCTGAGTTGTTTCTACATATATTCATTTCAGATATAGTGCAATGAGTGATTACACAACCCTTTATGATGATTGCTTGGAGAAATGCAGCTTTGTCTTATCCCTGGGTTTGTTGACCATTCTTCTCTTATCTGAGCAGTAATCTCAGACATGCCATCTGTAAGACATTTTGTATCATTATCCTTAAAATGTGTGAGAATTCTAAATGGCAATAATAAAAAATGTGTCAACAAATGCAGGTGAGGTTGGATGTTACTGAACAGGAACTGAGAAATGTGTGCTGCTTACTTATATTTAAAACCATGATACAGTTACTTCTACACTTTGTAAGTCTAACCTGGCTGACACAGACACACTGGAGGCAAGGGAGTCTGAATTTCTGTTGTATTTTCCTTCTCCCTACCATTAATCATTCACAGTTGCAATCTATTAGCAACAAACACTGAAGTAGTGTCTGCACTATGTTTACATCTGATACACAGAGCCAAGAATTTGGGATTCAGCAATTCTAATGAGTTTGCACCTCACATGCATCTTTACCATGCTCACCGGCCTAAATCTACACTATAAAAAGGGAACTGTGTAGCTACGGAACTTGAAGGTTAGGAGACTTGTTTATGTGGATAACATAGAAGAGGATTGTTATTACTTTGGATTTATCTGTACAGAAGACTACTGATCTTAATAAGGTATGATTACATTGCTCATTTATATATTGGATATGCTCAGATGTCACTTAGAAAAATATTTTTATATATACATTAGCAAATGCTAATTTTATTTGTATACATTCCTTAGAAGTTTACTGATGGCATAGGCATTTTTGTCAGGGCATTTTACTTTCTCAGATGCGCAACCTTATTAGCTTTCATTATAGCTATTAATGTTACAACTGTATCTCTTTACACTGTTTTACTGTTATACCAGTAAAATGTAAATGTCCTACATTGTCAATGACACAGGGGTGTTAGCATTCTATGACTTCTAGGGGAGAGCTGGCCACAGGTAGAGGAGATTGGCAATTGCATAAAAATGAATGTTTTGTGGTAAATGTGTGCACATGTTTTTGGGACAGTTTCTTTGATAGCACTTGTAACAGTTCACTGATGTTTTATTTATTAATTTGGTAAATGTTTACCTGATGTTTTGGGGATGTAGGAGCAAAGTTCCATTTCTGTGTTGGCACAAACAAAATTGTTTCTACAGAGGTTTGCTTTACTATTGTTACACCCCTCATTTTGGATCCAGCATTGATTTGTGTGTGTGACTGTGATATGTTATAACCACATAAACCCTTTTTTATATTTGAATATCTTGAAAGTTTTTTTTTGTTTCACCAGTGGTAATACAGAAAAAATACTACTTATGGGTACCACTTTTGTGTTTTATGTCACCTAGGACTATGGCACCCAGGCATCCCAATCCCTGTACCTCCCCCCTTCAGTGACCCTGAGAATTATATCATTGTCCAAGTATTTAGGCAACATAGTGGCTTTTTTGCTTGAGAGAGAGGCCATGGTTATATGTTGAGAAAAATCCAAATTTGGCATCATATAATGGATGATGTCAATGCTGTCAGGAGCTGCAGTAAGACATATGATCAGGTGCATTATAGAGCCACTAACATGATTTCATCAGCTTGTCAGAGAGCAGGTGCTGTGGCCAGCCGACAGCTAGCTATCAGGGCACAGCCTAAACAGAACCACCACTGACAGCAAATTAAGAGTTCCTGTCCACTGTCAGGGATCCAAAGAGCTCAGTGGAAAGTACACAACAGCATGTGATTGATGTTGGTGCTGCTGTTTTAGGGAGGACAAGTATGTCCCAGGAAGACCTTCCATGTTAGTTTACCTATGTCAATTGTCAAATATTTCTTGTATAGTAAAATATTGACAAAAATACTTAGTTTGTGTAATAATATTTTTTTTCGGGGACTAGTTATAGATTGATATACTTCACAACACTTTATGGTTCATTACATATGGGCTTGGATTGGATGTGCCATCCAAGTTTTTGTTAAATATATTGTTAATGGATATATATAAAGGGCAAAAAGTTTTTCACTCTCTGTGTCATTGTTAATTCTGATGATGGTGTCCTTAACTTTTGCTTAACTTCGTCCAGGACCATCCTTGCTAGGAAATGTGGAGTCATCTGCACATAGTAAGCCAAACATTTTTATTTCGGTACTGATGAGCAGTTCACAGAAATATTTATTTTATTTGTATGTGTGATGTTGGGTGTCAGGACTGTGTGTGTATTGCTTGTCTGTAATAGTGGCACCACTGTTAGTATGTTAGCATATATTGAACTGTAGTAGTGTAGCTATTAATTTCTTTCCTGTGTTTATTGCTTATTATCACAGGTGATCCTGACAGGGGAAGTGTAGGACTCACACTAAATGATGTCAGAGTATCAGCGGACTCTGATAATGATGGTGGGCAAACAGAGGCACAGTCGGGATGTACGGTGGTTGAATCTAACACTGAAGGTGACATTCAGCCATCCCCTGTAATTCCATTGGACATAGCCAGTAGGCTTATGCCACCTCATTCTGGTGAGCCCTCAGACATTGTATAGTTGGATTGTGAGAGACTCGATCAGGATAGTGTGGTTACTGCAGCTTCAATGCCTGTTGCTTCTGGCCATAGCCAGTGTGTGGATGAGGTGCACACAGGAGGATTGATAGGTGTGCTCAGAGAGGGTCCCCTATTAGATCGACGAAAAATCAAAATTTCAAATGGCTTAGAAGTCGAAAATGCCATTTTTTGTAATTGCTATTGTGATATTGTGGTACAGTGAAGATCGGAAAATTTGCACTTTCCTCACTGTAGTGTGATCTCAGAGTTGATATTTAGCTGGGGGTGTGCGGGGCACAGCCCCCCACAATAGTGATTTTGGTTTCCTGCATTTCCGCTCATATGAGCTTTTGAGATTTTGAAGTTTCATCTATATAATATTATCCCACTCAGAGAAGGCCTGCCATCCATCCTCCACCTGATGCAAGTGTATCTTTCCATTCCACTCAACATATGTTTAGGGCTGACCTGGAGGCACAGGCATGTGCCAAAAGAGCTTCCAAAGAAATGCTTAGGATTGTAGATGTGGTCCAGGCTGACATGTTTGACTGTCTCTACTGTGTTGCTGATTCAATGGATTGGATGAATGACACATTGGAATGGGCCGTGTCTGTGATGGAATGTCTGCTGGGAGGGGGATGGCATCCATGTGGGCATAGGTCAGCCATATCATCTGATGTTAACGGATGTGGCTGTGGCTGTAGCTGATCATGCTCCCATAGTGGCACTACCTCCACTGCTCCTTCAGTGGTTCAGGTGTTCACACCCAGATGTGGCAGGCCATGGGGGTCATCGTCTTGGGTATACTAGTAAGGAGACTTCATCCAGCAGGCATCAGTCACATTCAGGTAGCAGCATTGCATCTGACCATGGGTGTGGACATGCCAATGCATCTCCTGGTGGAGCCAGTTCTCATGGTTGGGTTCAATGACGACGATGAACTGCCACCTCTACCATTCACAGCTCACACCTGTCCAACATACCAGGACATAGAGCTAAGCTGTGTTCCTGCAGACACTCACACACCATTTCACATACAGACACACACACACAATTTACATGGTTTAGATGTGAGGTTTAAAGCTTATTCTGTCTCAATGAACATACTTTATCCAAATGTCTGCCTGTTTCTCATTCTTTCTCACACACTCTCATTTACCTTTTGTGTCATCCTAGGCTTCCTGTCCCTCCCCACACAACACCCTGTGAAAGTGATGATAACTGTACCATATCCCTGTTTTCTGTCTTTGGATTCAGGAACACATACGCTTTGTGTCTGATGCTCAGGGTGCATAGCTGGCTTAGCATATCTGTGTTTGTGATGCTGTTTTCCTAATTGTACTACTTTCGTACAGGTTTTTATAATGTGTACATGCCTTCCACACTGTTACAGCAACAAAGCTGGACTAAACCATAAACAAAAGTGGGGAAAAAGGCTAATTAATAGGGAGACTATATCAATATCAATATATCAATTGGGAGATCAATAGGGAGGGGATATGATGTCTGAAACTACAATGCTCATTTATTTCTAACTTCTCTCTTTAATGATTTGCCAGTACAAAAGTGTAAGGCCAAACTGAGGACATTCTGAGACCATCAGTACTTTTGAGAGGTATGAATGTGCGAATTTTTGATGCCTGAGGCCTATTACATGACAGAGGTTACATGCATTCACATAAGTCACTGCTGTACAACTTAACCACCTTTTACTTACTTACTTATATTACCAAGTAACAGTTTGCAATGATATGCCATTCATTTGTATTATTACACATTTTTTTAATATTCTGGGCTCGACAGTTACCTTGTAAATTCATCAGTTGTGAGAGTTTTAGTTCAGGTCTGAGTCTGTCTGATGTTAGGAGTACACAGCCATTACATGAGTAGGTAAAGGTTGTGAGCATTGCCTGGCATCACTGTTACTGTATGCATGTGTGTATGATGAAGGGTTTTGCCCCTTAGGTGGTGAGTGAGTGTGCTATAGGTTGCTTCTTTGCCAGTGTGAGGGAATATTGAGCACATCTATATCTGCCTACACCCACAGCTACTGCTGGTTCCCCCTCTGAATCCTCACCTGCGTGTGGTTGTGAAAGCCTTCCCAGTGGTGATGGGATGTGTGCCACTTCCTCTTGTAGATCCTGCTGAATGTGTTTTCTTAGGATGATGTTGTGATGCATGGCACAGATGGTGAAGATTTCAGTACATGTATGTAGACTGTACTGCAGAGCTTTCCAAGATGTATCTAGGCACTGGAACCACTATTTCAGCAGCCCAAAAACATGCTCTATGATATTTCTTGTTTGAGCATATGCCTCATTATACTGTTCTTCATTTGGTGTGTGTGCATTTATGATGGGCATAATCAGCCACGGTTCGAGTGCATAACTTGCATCCCCCAGTAAATGACCCTGTGGGAAATCACCTCTAGTAAACATCTCATACAGTCGGTAGGTGTGCCAGATATGTGAGTCATGCTAACTGCCTGGGTTGCCAGCACACACATTCAAGATGACTCCCTTAACGTTACAAATGACTTGTAAGTTAATGGGGTGAAAGCCCTTCCAATTTATGTACATTCTTCGCTGTTCCCCAGGTGGTGCCTTGATTTCTATATGTGTACAGTCTATGGCACCTAGTACTTCAGGGTAGTGTGTGACAGGGTAGAACTCATGCATATTTGTGGCCCTGTCCTCAGGTGTATGAGGGAAAATATATGTAGTCATTGACATTTTGGAGCATAGCATGCAGGAATTGATGGAGGATCCAGGATGCTGATGCCTGTGACACACCCAGCATGTTCCATGTCCCTGTTAGTCTCTGAAAGGTTCCTGTAGCTAAAATTCTAAGTGCTACACATGCCTTTGTCTCAACCAGTATTGGTTCCCCTCAGTTTGCCTTGGTCTGAGTTGAGGAAGACAGAGATTGCAGAGTTCCTGTAGTGTGCCTCTAGCCACCCTGTAGCACTGTACAATTTCCATCTCATGTAGCTTTTGGTACGTTAACTGAGGTTTGAAAACTCTTCTCCTTCTTGGCAGTGGCCTCTAAGCAGCAGCAGCATAGACATCAGACTGTTGCACATACACATGAATTAAAGCAACAGCAGCCCCTAACATTCTTTCTGTGTAGACTCCATTCCATGGCTGTATTTCAATAGTTTTTAAAATTCACATTGAAAACCGACGTGGTTGCTTTATAGCTTGCTGAATAACTTCTCCATCTTGTATTAGTTGATTAGCAGACAACTCAGCTGCTTAGGCTGTAGTTAGCATATCACAGTGTTTAACCTATTTACGTGGATCTACAGGCCATGTAGAGCTGCTTACTGAATCCAAAACTGTGTTTTATCATGTACACATTGTGCCACAATGTGCACATTGTTTTCGCGGATCGTGTAGGATTTATTAAATCTGCCATCTTGTATGATAGAATTTTGTGATACAGTTCTTTAAAATTTATTGCTTGTATGCTGTTTCATAGGTCCATAGGTTCATACTAGGCTATCTGCCCTAGAGCATTTATAAGCCTAGCCAGAATGTGTTTGGCTTTCGCCACCCATTTTAAATTTATTTTGCTATGCCCTTTTTCGAGGTTAGTATACTGTGCCTCTATCTAACAGTGACACAGAAGTGATACCCGGGGTAAACCTACGATCTCCCATCCACTCATCAAGATTCCTCTTGAAGAGAGTCAATGAGGGACTCTGCCTAACCTGGACTGGGATTTTATTCCAGAGTGAAGGGAGCCTCTGGGTTATGAATCTGTCCCTCCAGCATGTCCTATTTATTTCAGTGCTGAGGTTCAAGTCTCACGAGCACGTAGCTTGATGGGATTTGGATTTTCTGAGGTGCAGCATGTCCATTAATTCCGGGTTGGACATGGCTTTATACGTCAGGCACAGATCGCCTCTGAACAGGCGGTATGCCACTGAGTAGAGCTGGAGTTTCTTTAACCGGGCAGCATATGGCATCTGTTTGAGCCCTTTGATCCTCTTGGTGAGGTACTTTTGGGGTCTTTCCAGTTGCTACAGGTGTCTGGTAAGGTACATCCCAAAAGGGGCATTGTACTCAATTATGGGCCTGATGAGGGATGAGTAAAGAGGCACGATGACCTCCCCTGATCTAGATGTGAATCCCTTCATGATTAGGTGGGCTATATAAAATGTTTTTCTAACCACTTTGGCCACGTGGTTGTCAAATGAGAGATTGCTATCAACTTGGGTCCCCAGGTCCCTAATTACTTCTTCTGTACTTAATGGATTTCCACCTATGTGGTAATTTGTGGGCACTTTGTTTTTGCCAAAGGGGATGACTATACACTTTTGGCATTTAGCTTGAGGCCATGGCACTGGCACCAGTTGTCTGTTTCTATGAGGCCCTTTTGAAGGATGCTTGTGTCGGCTGGAGAGTCGATTATGGCACCCAGTTTGCAGTCATCTGCGAACTTGGTCAGCCACAGTCCTTCCGTGTTGGCCTGTACCTCCGAGAAATATATACCGAACAAGAGAGGTCCCAGGACTGAGCCTTGTGGGACACCACTTGTAACTGGTTTGGAGTCTGACATGGCTCCAGCAATTCTAACCATGTGGGTTCTGTCCTTGAGCCAGTTTGCAATCCATCTAGTGACATAGGGGTTTATATTTAAGCTGGTGAGCTTATCTATAATGCCCGAGTGGGTATTGTATCGAAGGCTTTTGCGAGGTCCAGGTAGGCTGTGTGGACCACCTTCCCTCGTCAATGGCCTTGGTGACTGTTTCAAAGAAATCAACCAGGTTTAAAAGGCAGGATCTGCCCTTAACAAAGCCGAACTGTGTAGGATCCAGTGTTTGTAGGTCCCCAATATCTTTATTTATGAGGTCCATGATGATCCTTTCCATAGCTTTGCAGACCAAGCTAGTCAGGCTTATGGGGTGATAGTTTCCAGGATCCGTTGAGGCACCACCTTTATGGAGAGGGACCACTGTTGCTGTACGCCACTCTTTGGGCACATATCCTGTAGTAAGGCTGAGATTGAACAGTAGTTTTATGTTTGGGTTTAGCTCTTCTTTGAGTTCATGTAGGACGAGCCCGGGACACCATCTGGTCCCATTGATGCTGTGTTTTTGCTTTAGAGAGGGCGGCTCTTACCTGAGCATCTGAGATGTCAGGGGCAGCACTCTGCTGGGATAGATATTTGCCCTTTGGTGGGGAGAGGGGAGAAGTTTGCGCTGAACCTGTCAGCTAGGATGTTGGCAATGTCTGTGGGTTCGTGTATTTTTGTCATTTTGGACTAATTCTGAGCATATCTGGGAATTACCACCCAGGTTCCTAACATAACTAAAGAAAGCCTTGTGATTATCCTTAGTGTCCTGTGCAATTTTTCTCTCAAAGCTGGCCTTAGACAATTTTATGTGTGCCCGTAGTTTTTGCTAATACTGATCAGTGATGCCTTCCCTATTTGGGATTTTGCTTTATCATTTAGTAGCTTCCTCCTTCTATTGTATAGTTTGTTTATGGCTGGGGTCCACCAGACAGGACGTCTGCCTTTGGAGGATTGGGTCTTGGTTTTATTTGGGATCGCATGATCCATGCATTCCTGAAGGTGTTCATAGAATGCGTTTATAAAGGATTCTGCGATCTGGGCTGTATTTTCCACAGGCCCGGGGGCTTTGAAGGATTCCACCTCAGTTTTGAGGAGTGTAAAATTTGCTTTAGAGAAGTTTTTCACTGTGGTTTTCTGGGCAGGGGGTGGAATCGGGATGTGAATATCCAGTGAGATTAGTTTATGGTCTGATCTTACCAGTGAGGGATACACTTCTGTTCTGGAGCATAGAGTCCCCATGTTGGTGATGATCAGGTCCAGTATGTTTTCCCCTCTTGTGGGAGTGGTAACAAGTTGTTCCATAGCATTTGAGTTTATAAATTCTAGGAACCTTTGGGCTAGGGTGTTGGAGCTAGAGTAATGCTCCCAGTCTATGTTTGGGTAGTTGAAGTCGCCCAATATAATGGTGTTTGGAGAGACCTTCATATTTTCCAGTGTTCTCAGGAAGGCCGAGTGGGGTTCCTGGGTTTGGGAGGGTGGTCTGTAGCAGGCTATAAACTGGAAGGCAGTTTTACCCACTGTTAGTTGCACATGGATAATCTCTGATGCTTCGTGCTTTGCCACCAACCTGGAGGTGTGGGTATCTTTGATGAATATCGATACTCCCCCTCTTTTGTGGTTCGGTCCAAGTTTTGGGGCGAAAAGCATGGTATGAGGTATAACCTGGTAGTGCTGGGGTGCTCTCGAGCCCTGAACCAGGTTTCTGTTACTGCACAGATATCGATGTTCTCCATGCTAAGGAGAGTTTCGAAAAGTGCATCTTGAGGTTTAGACTTCTGGCGTTGAGTAGCATTACTCTTAGTTTCTTATCCCTTGTGATACCTATGGAGGTGGGTTTGTCTTTTGAGCCTTGCCTAAAAAGGCACTATGGGGGTAGCAAGAGCCTTTGCCAATATCCGAAAGCCCAGGTTGACAGGTGCAAGCCGTCCCTAGCGAAGCATCGTGGCTTGTCGAGCATATCATCCCAAGCTGACAGGCATTGGATCCCTTTTGAATGACACCAGTACTTAAGCCAATTGTTGAAATTGAACATCTTGTCTTCATATTGTGGCATCATTCTTGGTGAGGGTAAGATGCTACTCAAGGTCAGGGTCATACCGGCCTGGGCTACATGCTCAGAGAGCTCCTTTATGTCTCTTTTCATGTAGTCCAGGGAGGTACGTCTCAGGTCATTCACACCAGCATGGACAATGACTGAGTCATATTTGTACTTGCCTTGGAGTGACCTGAGTGCTTGTGTTATGTGGCGGATCCTAGCACCCGACAGGCTGCTCACCGTGACCCTCTCCTTGTTCAGCCTGGTGAGCGGGACGTCAGTGTGCCTGACGATAGAGTCACCTATTACAAGTGTATCAGGTGTGTTGTTTAGTCTTAAGGGCTGTGACTGTTTGGCACACTGGCTTTGTGAGATATGTGTTGCATGTGTTTTGTTTTGGGGTAGCGGTTGCTTGGGTGTCTGCTTTGGAGGTCTCTGCTGCTTCAGCAGATCTTTATTTAGAGCCTCCGAGTATGTTTTTGTGTGATTATGTGTTTGGTTTGCTGTCGTGGTAGGTCTATGTGAGACTGGAATTGTAGTGAGTATGGTTTCCTTCTCCTCCTGACTGGTTATGCCAGTACTGAGTTGAGAGAGCTTAGCCTCCAGTTTGGCTATATGGTTGCATCTCTCACATGTGTTGGAATTTGTTGGGAGGAGGAGAGGGTTGTCTGTGTACATGAGGCAGTTGTAACATTGCCTCAAGATTCCCAGATTCACCAGCTGGACCGGAGAGGAGATTGACAACTGACCTTTGGACATGCTAGAATAATATTGGGAATTCCTTAATAATTGAAAACCAGGGCCAGTGGGGAGTGAGGGTGTAGTGCTTTTAATTTTTAGTGCTGACTTATATAATTGCTTTAGTGAGCAAGTGCCAGGTAACTTAAGTGCAATGTGTTACAGGTAACTTAAATGCAAAAACGACAAACAGTATCTTTCTTTCAAGTGAAACAAGGAAGATAGTGATATTCTGATAGTGTGCTTATATTCACCATCATATTTGTCACAATATGTCTTTTAAATGTGTTTCCGAGTAGTATCCCACATTCCTACTGTAAGCAGGAAGGGTTATGAGGTATTTGGCATTCAAATTTTATGCTAATCTGGTGCCCAGATTTTTGTTGGATGTCCTTTTTTATGAAGATAATTTGTTTCTGTTTTCATGTTTGCAGGTTGAGAAGAAGTATGCCAAAACTGTCCTCCCATGTTCCCTTCCTAAATTGCCCATTCTGGTTAAGACTGTTGCAGCACTCTTAAGAAGAAACAAAAAAAATAAATAAATAATACAGAATGCTGAAATAATTGGCCACCCAAAGCATCCCTTTAAATTTTTATATAGTTTGGATGGATGGGCCTTTGACAGATTCCTCACCATCTCTAGCTCAGAGTGAGGTTAATGAGAGCACCCCAGCACTACCAGGTTATACCTCATACCATGCTTTTCGGCCCCAAAACTTGGACTGAACCACAAAAGGAGGGGAAGTATCAATATTCGTCAAAGATACCCACACATCCAGGTTGATGGCACAGCACGAAGCATCAGAGACTATCCATGTGCAACTCACAGTGGGTAAAACTGCTTTCCAGTTTATAGCCTGCTACAGACCACCCTCCCAAACCCAGGAACCCCACTCAGCCTTCCTGAGAACACTGGAAAATATGAAGGTCACTCCAAACACCATTATATTGGGCGATTTCAACTACCCTAACATAGACTGGGAGCATTACTGTAGCTCCAACACCCTAGCCCAAAGGTTCCTAGAATTTATAAACTCAAATGCTATGGAACAACTTGTTCCACTCCTACAAGAGGGGAAAACATACTGGACCTGATCGTCACCAACATGGGGACTCTATGCTCCAGACCAGAAGTGTATCCCTCACTGGTAAGATCAGACCATAAACTAATCTCACTAGATATTCACATCCCGACCCCAGCCCCTGCCCAGAAAACCACAGTGAAAAACTTCTCTAAAGCAAATTTCACACTCCTCAAAACCGAGGTGGAATCCTTCAAAGCCCACGGGCCTGTGGAAAATACGGCCCTGACCACAGAATCCTTTATAAATGCATTCTATGAACACTTTCAGGAATGCATGGATCATGCAATCCCAAATAAAACCAAGACCCAATCCTCCAAAGTTAGGCGTCCTGTCTGGTGGACCCGAACCATAAGCAAACTATACAATAGAAGGAGGAAGCTACTACATGATAGAGCAAAATCCCAAAAAGGGAAGGCATCTCTGATCAGTATTAGCAAAAAACTACGGGCACTCATAAAATCGTCTAAGGCCAGCTTCGAGAGAAAAATTGCACAGGACACTAAGGATAATCACAAGGCTTTCTTTAGTTATCTTAGGAACCTGGGTGGGAATTCCCAGATATGCTCAGAATTAGTCCAAAATGACAAAAAATACACCGAACCCACAGACATTGCCAACATCCTAGCTGACAGGTTCAGCACAAACTTCTCCCCCCCTTCCCCACCAAAAGGGCAAATATCTATCCCAGCAGAGTGCTGCCCCCCTGACATCTCAGATGCTCAGGTAAGAGCCGCCCTCTCCACAGCATCAATGGGACCAGACGGTGTCCCGGGCTGCGTCCTACATGAACTCCAAGAAGAACTAAACCCAAACTTAAAACTACTGTTCAATCTCAGCCTTACTACAGGATATGTACCCAAAGAGTGGCGTACAGCAACAGTGGTCCCTCTCCACAAAGGTGGTGCCTCAACGGAACCTGGAAACTATCGCCCCATAAGCCTGACTAGCTTGGTGTGCAAAGCTATGGAAAGGATCATCATGGACCTCATAAATAAAGATATTGTGGACCTACAGACATTGTATCCTACCCAGTTCGGCTTTGTTAAGGGCAGATCCTGCCTCTTAAACCTGGTTGATTTCTTTGAAACAGTCACCAAGGCCATTGATGAGGGGAAGGTGGTCCACACAGCCTACCTGGACCTTGCAAAAGCCTTCGATACAATACCCCACTCGGGCATTGTAGATAAGCTCACCAGCTTAAATATAAACCCCTATGTCACTAGATGTGTTGCAAACTGGCTCAAGGACAGAACCCACATGGTTAGAATTGCTGTAGCCATGTCAGACTCCAAACCAGTTACAAGTGGAGTCCCACAAGGCTCAGTCCTGGGTCCTCTCTTGTTCGGTATATATTTCTCGGAGGTACAGGCTAACACGGAAGGACTATGGCTGACCAAGTTCGCAGATGACTGCAAACTGGGTGCCATAATCGACTCTCCAGCCGACACAAGCATCCTACAAAAGGTCCTCATAGAAACAGACAACTGGTGCCAGAGCCATGGCCTCAAGCTAAATGCCAAAAAGTGTATAGTCATACCCTTTGACAAAAACAAAGTGCCCACAAATTACCACATAGGTGGTAATCCATTAAGTACAGAAGAAGTAATTAGGGACCTTGGGACCCAAGTTGATAGCAATCTCTCATTTGACAACCACGTGGCCAAATTGGTTAGAAAAACATTTTATATAGCCCACCTAATCATGAAGGGATTCACATCACATCAGGGGAGGTCATCGTGCCTCTTTACTCATCCCTCATCAGGCCCATAATTGAGTACAATGCCCCTTTTGGGATGTACCTTACCAGACACCTGCAGCAACTGGAAAGACCCCAAAAGTACCTCACCAAGAGGATCAAAGGGCTCAAACAGATGCCATATGATGCCCGGTTAAGGAAACTCCAGCTCTACTCAGTGGCATACCGCCTGCTCAGAGGCGATCTGTGCCTGATGTATAAAGCCATGTCCAACCCGGAATTAAGGGACATGCTGCACCTCAGAAAATCCAAATCCCATCGAGCTACGCGCTCGAGAGACTTGAACCTCAGCACTGAAATAAATAGGACATGCTGGAGGGACAGATTCATAACCCAGAGGCTCCCTTCACTCTGGAATAAAATCCCAGTCCAGGTTAGGCAGAGTCCCTCATTGATTCTCTTCAAGAGGAGTCTTGATGAGTGGATGGGAGATCATAGGTTTACCCCGGGTATCACTTCTGTGTCACTGTTAGACAGAGGCACAGTATACTAACCTCGAAAAAGGGCATAGCAAAATTAATTTAAAATGGGTGGCGAAAGCCAAACATACTCTGGCTAGGCTTATAAATGCCCTAGGGCAGATAGCCTAGTATGAACCTATGAACCTATGAACCTATGAGTAATTCAAATGACCTTTGAGCTGTAATGTGTGTGAGAATGTAGTATAGGATTCCATAATATGTTATGGGAATGACCACAGCAGATAGTAACATGCTGATTAAAGTAGCCATTACACATAAAGCAATATATAGGCACTTCCATTTATGGTCCACAACAATTAACCCTTGAAAAACTTTAAGAAGAATTCCAAAAAATCCATCCACCATAGAACCTAAAACCCTGCTTCGATATTATGGTAATCACTTTATAATTAGAAAACGTGAGGAGTGCATACAAAGCCTTAAGTAGGTCAGCTCAGACGTAAGTGGTTAATCATCATTAATGCTACATAAAGGCTAAAACTCTACCAAAATATATTGGAAGAACAGGAGACTTACAGAAAGATACATCACAAACCAGTTAGTCATATGTGTAGGGTCTATATCACATAGTGAAAGTATGACAACTTCGAATGTTATATAGTCGAGACCATATGTTCGAAGTTGTCGTACTTCGAATGCAAAAATAAAAATAAAAAAAAAAAATAACTTAACTGACACTTGTAAGCAGGGGTCAAGCCTCCCTGCACCCCCCACACCCCCTGCTCTTTAAATATACCAACTCTGAGACCGCTCTACAGTGCAGTAAGGGGAAAACTCCCTTTACTGCATTGTAGTGTGGTCTCAGAGTTAGTATATGTAAAGATCAGGGGGGTGTGGGTTCCGGGGGGCTTGCCCCCCCTGCTTACAACCCTTTATTTCGTTTTCCCTTTTTTTTTTTTTTTTACATAGTCGAAGTTTTGTAAGTTTGAGCATATCAGTTCGAACATATGGTGTCTGAACTTACAAAACTTTGACTATGTGATATAGACCCATATGTGTATAGTCTGACATTTATTAACTTTTATCTCTGTTTTTTTTTCCATCTAATATTTATTATGGAAGATCAGTATTGATAGTAATTGTAAAGATAATAGAACATGTAAATAAGACTATTTACATGTTTGCCACTACCTCTTCCCAGTCTGAAGGGAAGAAATAGTTTATGAGCAGTACAGACAAATCTGCTGGTGATCCCGTCAGCAGCTTTAATATCAGCACTCAAAAATTCCATAGTCTATGAAATGTCCCAAATATGTGAATCCAACATAATGAATCAAGAGCTATCATAATACAATGAAGACTCCAGCTGCTGGACTCAAGTAAATTCTTAAGTACATTCTAGCAAGCATACAGAATAGTCAAAATTGTCAAAGGACATTGCTTACTTTTTGAAGCATCTTAATTTTAACATTAATTTAATTTCTATTAATACACCATGGCAATATTGCAAGAAATTTTGAAAAATTGTTAGAAATCAGGTTATATACTTCTTCAAGTGTTTATTACTTAAATTTGCTAGAGAAATTGAGAAATGCATATTAAGATTATCAGTGCTCTTTCAACCTTTTATATGACCACTTTAGCCTAGGTGCATCAGTTTATAGAGCAATATAAATTACATTAAACCTGCTGAGGCATTAAATATCAAAGTACCTTCTTGTTAGGGAACTTCAGTTACACAAGCATTGACTGGCATACTTATTTGTCTAAAGATGGCTATGGTCTGTGCTTCCTAGACATTTATAATAGCAACGCACTGGAGCAAATTGTAAAACTACTCACTAGAAGCTTTCATATCCCTGACCAAGTCATTACCAACCTAGCCCTTGTCTCTATCTGACCATGTAACTCTTTAACCCTGTTTAAATCTAACTACAAATCAGTTACCCTCTCTATCAGGCTTAGTGATACCATCCCACCACCAAATATGACCAGCTTTAGGGATTTCCCTTAAAATCTTCTGCAAATGGACACAGCTGAGAGGTCTATCACATTCATCTCCAGTTTTTATCAGCACCTAAAAAGTTGCACAAAAAGCCTGCACTTGTCCATACTAAATATAGCGGTGTATTCAGGACTAAACCTTTCTAGTGAAACTTCAATTTTAATAACTTGTATAACATTATAATGAAATTAATGAACACTTGTAAGAAATCTCCATCCCCCTACCTCAAGACCACACTGAAACATGCTGGCAAGGACCTTAAGGGGACTGTTATAAAATGTAAAGAAGACTACAAACTTAAGGTCTCTACAGATTCCAGATGAAATTACAAATCTTTCTTCAGCAGGAAAATGCATTTTCATCACTGCCAAGTATGCACTATCTACTTAAAATGTTAAACCTCAGTCTATGGTTTGTCCCTAATGCCTGGAGAAAAGCCATGTGACTTGTTTATGCAATGATGACCCCCATATACTGTAGATGTAGGTAATTACAGGGCCATCAACCTCACCATCCTTATATGAAGAGACATGTAATGAATCATAGCAGAAGTAATGTAAGTAGACATGGGCAGTTTAAATGATCTAGACCCCATTTAGTTTGGTTTTATAAAGTGCAAGTTCTGAATCCTGAACCTAACGACCTTCTTTGAGGATGTCACAAAGATTGTGAACAATGGTCACTCTGTGCTTGCTGCTTTTTCACCTGATCAAGGCTTTTGACATAATCCCCAATTAGTTAGAGAAATTTAATGTATACTTTTATCTTGTTTGCTTGATTGCAAACTGGCTATCCAACAGATCCTAAGTAATAAAAGTCAATATATATATATATATATATATATATATATATATATATATATATATATATATATATTCACTTTAGAAGATCGAATTCCCAAAATCTCGAACCTCATATGGTCGAGACCAAAAGATCAAGTTTTGGAAACTCGAAAAAAAAAAAAGTCAAACATCGCTTTTGCAGGGGGGCTTTGCCCCCCACACCCCCCCTACTTAAATATACCAACTTCGAGATCGCGCTACAGTGGGGAAAAGGGAAATCTCCCATATTGCGCTGTATGCAGAAGTGCAAAACGGGAGATTTCCCACCTCCTGTCAACACCACAAAAAAGATAAAAACATTACGTACACACAGAGCATACAAGAAGCCTTTCCTCTGTGTGCACGTAACGTTTTAAGGTAAGTAAAGTGTTATTTTTTACAACTTTACATATTTGATTTACTGAAATGTCGACCATATGGTCTCGACCATATGACATTCGAGATTTCAGTAATTCGATTATGTAAAGTGCTTCTATATATATATATATATATATATATATATATATATATATATATATATAATGAATCGGGGTAGTTCAGTTTTCTTATGATTTAATAGAAGGTCATCATTGATGAGTCACTTCTCAGTGAAGGAGAATGCTCCTTGTTTTATTTGTTGGTGATGTGACAGATTAATAGATATACATATAAGCCTAGAGTCATCATTGAACTGGATTAGTAAAGTCTGACAAAAGGCAGCATGCATGTTATTAATGAAAATATTGAAAAGGAGGGGCCAAGAATGGAACCTTGGGAGATGTCCATAAGATTTGGAATATATGGAAAGAGACAGCCTTGCCATTTTACACACCGTGGTCTATTAGATAGCTAGCTACTAAACCAATTGATTGGGGGTAATAATACAAGGGAGGAGAGTTGTAGTAGGAGTTTAGACTGAGGAACTGTATCAAAGGCTTTAGGGAGTCTGAGGAATAAACATGATACAAGATTGCCCAAGTCCCTTACCTTATTTACAGTGTCTGTGAAGGATAGAACTGCAAAGGCTGGTGCTGTGTGTGGGTCAGTAAGGAGATGGGTTTGAAAGAGATATTGGAGATGTTGCTTATGGATAAACGGGACATTGGTGCAATTGGCCAGAAGTTTGATACTTTTGATTTTGCTCAACAAACAATATGTAGGATGGATGGGGTTGTGCCATCTCAAAGAAAAAAAATAAAATTAGGCAAACTGGGTAAACATCATGTTTAAGCTATAAATGCTACCCAGCACTGTGAGAGTCACATTCCTGAATAAGTGTACTCAGATAAAAAGATTATCACAAAGAGGTTTTAGATTGATAGTAACTAGCTACTCAGTACTTGGATTTGGGTAGTTCCTTAGACATCTGGGGTACTATGGCACCGAGAAAAGGGTAGAAGGAGAGTTGATAGATTATATGGCATTGATTGTTTAATAGGTAGTAAGGTGGTCTTTGACAACTTAGCTTGTAGACCAGGTAGAGCAGTAAACTGTCATGGTCTAGAGACCATAATATACAATTCAGTGTGAGGTCATCAGATAGTAGCATGCTGCCATCTGCAAGTAGCAGTGCATGAGCTCATGAACATAATAAATTCAAGACAGAGAGGATGTCGTTATTCAACAGTATGCAAATCAAGAGCTCCACTGGCAAAAGAAAATGGGACAGCTGGTGACTATGTCTCATCCCCTAGCTAAAAAAAAAAAAAAAAAAACAGTAAGTGAGATAGCCAGTGAGAGCTCATATTGCTGGTCTTTTGTGCAAAGCTTGCATAACTGCAATATCCAAAAATTGTTAAATCATTAACACTTCCCATAAATAACTTCCAAGAGATGCATTACAAGACTTTTTCAAAGTCCAACAAACAAACAAACAAAAAAAAAAAACACCCATTAGAAAGCTAATCATACAGGTCTCCTGAAAAAGTGTAATGAGTGGTCTGACATGCGCAGTACATGTACACTACTGGAGTAGAAGCAGGTTTAGCTGATTCCAAAAATAGTTCTTAAATGCTTTGGGGGTTGCCTAAATCTTGGTAAAAATCTTTACAAAGGCTCTTTTTGCAGTTTGCAGGGAGATGGGCTCACTATCACCGTCACAATAATTGCTTTTCTAGCCTTTCTACCCTTATCCAAATGGTTCCAAATGTCCCCAGTTTCAGCTTAGCACTTCAGTGCTGAAACATTGTACTGTTTATGTACAGTTCATCATTAGATTTCACCTTCTGGACAAGTCTCATGAGTTTTACATAATTTATAATCATTTATTTGGTTCTTGTTTTTAAATTTGGATGCCACATATTTCCCATAAGACAGCATAGCAGATTCCACTTCCACTATCACTTGGTCATAGTTTTTGTAAGGGAACACTTACAATAATCATACCTATTTGTTAACAAAGTAGGCCCATCAGTCAGGGGGGGTACATGAGACATGCCTGGTTGAATGACTTTCTCAGTAGGCAAATGAGTACTAAGGGAATCAAACCCTTTACCACAGAAACTACAGACCACAGTCTTAATCCTTTGCTCAAATTGCTGCAGCCTTATAACAGGATTCAGTTTTATGATGCATTATCTCTGATGTTACAATAAAGGGCATAATGTAGAAGATATTAAGGTGAATGTATGAGCTTATGGTATCAAACAAAAAAGCTCTTATCCTCATTAGCTATGATTTTTGCATGTATACACAGCAAGGTTTTGTTGACTTACACTTGGTTTTCTTGGGGCAAGACAAAATAAAATATTTTTTGAATATATGCAGGATATCACAGACAAGTCTGTCAGCATAGATTCATAGATTCATAAATTGTTACTAGGTAAGTAACCCAGGGGCTCTTTTAGGCTTAGCCAAGAATAATGATGCCCTGTATCCAAACAGAATATCGAGGGCCAGTCATTTATAAGCTACCTCAGTTCATAAGGGATTTGGGTGCTAGGCCCAGTGTAAAGTTCATGTTCCCCATCCACTGGTCTAGGTTACACTTAAATTGGGTAATAGAAGAACTCAGCTAAACATCAATCACATAAAACAAAAAAAGAGAGAGAGAGCAAAACAATGCATCTTGCTTTTGTCATCAGTATTGGGTGAAATAAAAGAACAAGCTGGTTCATCTGATTTTATTCCTTTCCATACAGCAGTTAGCCTATTACAGAAGTAGTAATTTAATAATTTTTGAGCTTGTACATTCCTTTCAGTCTTTTGTTTCATATGATGTAGAATTAAGCATAGTGTTGCAATAAAATTCCTACTTAAAATGATGGGAAAGTCAACAAAACCAAACCATCTACTTGATGAAGGAAGGCAGAGAGCAGGGAAGGGCTACCTGATTTGGGAACATATAGATTACCTACAATTATAGATAAGGGCTACCTGATTGGAAACATGTAGGTTACCTACAATTATAGGTAAGGACTACCTCATTGGGAACATGAAGATTATCTACAGTTATAGGTAAGGGCTACCTGATTGGGAAGATGTAGATTAACTACAATTATAGGTAAGTGCTACCTGATTGGGAACATGTAGATTATCTACAACTATATATACAGTGGGTCACATGTGTTGCTATTATATACTCACCATCCTTATCCCTTAATTTAGACTGGATATCACAGCCCGTAACACCTCATTTAATTGTACAAGCAAAACTACACACTTTAGTATGTTTTCATGAAAAGAAAGCCCAACTTTTTTGCAGTTCTGTTTTTGGCAGTGAATAATTGGCAATCAATTGCTTCCAGGTCCTTTCCTCATCCAGTGGTCCCACCAAAGCCTTCCTTGGGTTAATTGTGAACCATGTCTGAGGCCGGTGAGAGGATAGTAGAACCTAGGACAATATCACAGTCCTGCTGTTTTCTCCTAATTTCCCACCAACAGTCACAGCTTGAAGTTATGGGAAAGAGTAGTGGAAGCTAGGTTAAGAAGGGAGGTGATGATTAGTGATCAGCAGTATGGTTTCATGCCAGGAAAGAGCACTACAGATGCATTATTTGCTCTGAGAGTGTTGTTGGAGAAATACAGAGAAGGTCAGAAGGAGTTGCATTGTGTCTTTGTGGACTTAGAGAAAGCATATGACAGTGTGCCTAGAGAGGAGTTGTGGTATTGTATGAGGAAGTCGAGAGTGGCAGAGAAGTATGTAAGAGTGGTACAGGATATGTACGAGGGTAGTGTGACATTGGTGAGGACTGCGGTGGGAGTGACAGATACGTTTAAGGTGGAGGTGGGATTACATCAAGGATCAGCTCTGAGCACTTTCTTATTTGCAGTGGTGATGGACAGGTTGACAGATGAGATCAGACAGGAGGCTCCATGGACTATGATGCTTGCAGATGACATTGTGATATGTAGTGAGAGTAGGGACCAGGTTGAGGAGACCCTGGAGAGGTGGAGATATGCTTTAGAGAGGAGAGGAATGAAGGTCAGCAGGGATAAAACAGAATATATGTGTGTAAATGTGAGGGAGGGTAGAGGAATGGCGAGGATGCAGGGAGTATAGTTGGTAATGGTGGATGAGTAAGTACTTGGGATCAACAGTTCATAGTAATGGTGAATGTGGAAGAGAGGTGAAGAAGAGAGTACAGACAAGGTGGAATGGGTGGAGAAGAGTGTCAGAAGTGATTTGTGACAGACGGGTACCAGTAAGAGTGAAAGGGAAGGTCTACAAGAGGGTAGTGAGACCAGCTATGTTATATGGGTTGGAGACGGTGGCATTGACGAAAAGGCAGGAGTCAGAGCTGGATGTGGCATAGTTAAAGATGTTAAGATTTGCACTGGGTGTGACTAGGATGGACAGGATTAGGAATCAGTATATTACAGGGTCAGTTCAGGTTGGACAGTTTGGAGACAAAGCAAGAGAGGCGAGATTGTGTTGGTTTGGACATGTGCTGAGGAGGGATGCTGGGTATATTGGGAAAAGGATGCTAAGGACAGAGCTGTCCGGTAAGAGGAAAAGAGGAAGGCCTAAAATAAGGTTTATGGATGTGGTTAGAGAGGGCATGCAGACGGTTGGTGTGATCCACAAGGTGTGATCCATAAGGGGGGATCCACCTTGGATCCTGGAAACTACTGTCCCATCAGTCTGACAAGCCTTATCTGCAAGGCCATGGAGCGTATTATCATGGAACTTATAAACAAAGACATTGGCAACCTTCAAACACTGGACCCCACCCAGTTTGGGTTCGTGAAGGGCCGATCTTGTCTCCTGAACCTGATTGACTTCTTCAAATCAGTCTCCAGAGCCATGGAAAAGGGTAAGGTGGTCCACACAGCCTATCTAGACCTTGCCAAGGCCTTTGACACCACCCCCCACTCTGGTATCATGGATAAACTTACTAAACTGGACATTAATCCCTACATCACCCAATGGGTTGCTAACTGACTTACTGATAGAACCCACATTGTAAAAGTAGCCGACTCCAAATCCAGCTCCAGACAAGTAACAAGTGGAGTACCTCAGGGTTCAGTCCTGGGACCACTCTTGTTTGGCATCTACTTCTCTGAAGTACAGGCCAACACTAAGGGGCTAACAAAGTTCGAAGATGACTACAAACTGGGAGCCATTATTGAATCCCCAAATGATGTGGATACTCTACAAAAGGGCCTTACAGAAACAGATGCTTAGTGGCAGAGTCATGAGCTCAAGCTCAATGCCACGAAATGTATAGTTATCCCCTTTGGGAAAAAAACATGTATCCATGAATTACCATATAGGTGGCAGTACACTAAACACCGAAAGTGTGATAAGAGACTTAGGGACACAGGTGGACAGTGGTCTCACCTTCAATAACCACATCGGCACAACAGTCAGGAAATCCTTCTATGTGGCACACCTCATCACTAAGGGCTTTTCATCCAGAAAAAAGGAGGTCATTGTCCCACTGTACTCATCCCTCATTAGACCCATTATAGAATACAATGCCCCATTTGGTATGTACCTCTCAAGACATCTGCAACAACTGGAAAGGCCGCAAAAATACCTCACTAAAAGAATCACAGGCCTAAAGCAGATGCCCTATGCTGACCGCCTTAAAAAACTCCAGCTATACTCTGTCACATATCATCTACTCAGAGGTGATCTCTGCTTAACACACAGGGCCATGTCAAACCCAGAGCTGTTGGACATGCTACACTTACAGAAATCCCAATCCCTCAGAGCCACACACTCCAGAGATCTAAACCTTGTCATCACAATAAACAAAACATGCTGGAGGGATAGGTTCCTGACTCAGAGACTCCCCAGACTCTGGAATAGATTGCCCATACATGTCAAGCAGAGTGCCTCTCTGGCCCTCTTCAAAAGGAACCTTGACGACTAGATGGGAGAAAGGAAATTCACCCCAGGGATCATGTCAGTTGCCCTGCTAGACAGGGGTCCAGGGAAGTAAATAGTGTGGGAAGAAATAGCCAGGGAATTGTTATGGCTATGCTTGTATAGGCCCTAGGGCTGATAGCCTAGTACCAACCTATGAACCTATAAGGGCATGATGCAGAAGACAGGAACAAATGGAAACAGATGATCTGCTGTGGTGACCCCTAATGGGAACAGCCGAAAGAAGATGATGATGACTGCATGTGCTCAATAACACTGTAATGGCAGGATATATAGTGGGTATCAGTGCTGAATCACCCCTCTGTTCCGTAAAAGGTTGACATCAGCAGAATGCGCCACTCATCCCCAAACATTACTCCATGGTTGATCCCCTGATCTTCACCAGGTGAAATTAGACCACACAAATGTGCCCTGAGCATGTGTACCTCTCTCCCCTCCCCCACAGGATGGTGTGGCATATCAATCTCCTCTCCCTGCCCCACAGGATGGTGGGCCATACTCATTTTCCCTGTATGCACTGTCAAGTGCCAGAGCCGTACCAGAAGCTTTATCCCTCTATGCCATGGTTGTAGGCATAAGAAAAAGCCCAACACTGGTGCTTACTCTTTATGCTGACTTTTTGCAAGAGTAATATATTTACCTTATGCTTCCTAAAAAGAGAGCATGCTTGATGTTGCTTGATGGTGGAGCTGATGTCTCTGACATTAAGACAAATATACAGCACAGCTGATAAAAAGCTATATACAAAATGCAACACTCAGTTCTATTTAAATCAAGTATGGAAAAAGTAAATAAATACATACATATAATCATAAATAAATAAATACACAAATAAGTTACTAAATGCATATGTGTTAATAATGTTATATAACAAATGGTAATTACAACACAAATGATTACTAAATATATGCTGCACCTCCTCAGCCAATCCTACATGAGGACACCAAAATGTCAAAATGTAGAACCCAAGGTTAGGGAAGGGCTTTATTACCTTTAATGCTTGAATAAATGACCAGGCACTTTTGTTTTCAGGAGAGCAGGATGCCACTGTATTTGCACACTGAGATAAAACCTGCTTCCAGAGGGAAACAACGCAATTAGCCAGGAAGTCCAATAACACTCATATTCAGTCATTAGGAACTTTGCGGCATCCAGAGAGTTTTTTCTTGCACCTTATATTGTTAAATTGTTTTAAAGTTTTAGTTGAATTAGTATCCATTGAGGTTGGACCAATCTGGATAGTTAGATTGTTCAAAGTGAAAAGTCCATCGACCTGATAGAATTGATATAATATTGTATAATTACAGCAGGATCTGATTCCAATACTGTCTACTTTGTTTAATTATATTAAAATCTCACGTTACCAGACTGTCTCATTGAGGGATTTTAGAATAACAATACTACACAAACTAGGGAAGGATAGACTAGAAGTTGGGAACTATCTTCCAATTTTCTTAATTAATAATGTATTGAAATTCTGTGTAAATGTCTTAGGCATTGGAATAGGTGTGACGATATCTAGTTTGATGGACCACTTCAAGTTTTCTTTATTAAGGGTTAGGGGAGTACTGACCATTTGCATGCTTTGATTCTGTATATACATGCTTTACAAAAATTGATAATCCTACTGTAGCTGTGTTTATTGATTCAGTTCAACAGAATTACTTGTGATAGACAAAAGGACAGTAAAAAGCACTTTTAAACACTATGGCAGCCCCACAAGGAAACATAAACACAATTTCTCCACAGAGAATATGTTTTCAGTTAGTTAACACTACCTTTAAACTGACAGAAAAAAAGAGTCTTCCATTTAAAAGTATTTTACAGTCTTGAGACAGTCCATTAAAACAGTGCACTTTAAAATAACTTTCCTGAAGAGGAAAGTAATAAAACATCAATACATTTAAGAAAATGGAAGTTTGTTTTCCCCCCAAAGGGAACTTATTTGCCCAGCAAGTAAACAGCACAAGCTGATCATCCCTCCTCAAAAGCCTCATTGAAGCATACTCTTCAGTGGCAGTAAAGCTATCATTTGTCTTTTGGACCAGATAATTTGGCTGGCTTGAGGTTCTTAACATGGAAAACCATTTTACTGATTTCTCTGACCTCTGCAAGAAGGGTATCTGAGTTGCAAGCACTTACGGTGAATCATTTTCCATAAGGACAGAGTTTCTTTAGAACTAATCCTTCTTTTATACCAAAAGTGGCATCCAAGTGTACTTTAAGACAAACTATTCATCTCCCTGTTTTCCTTACTGAATCTAAAATAAGGGAGAAATGCTATTTTTCATTTCTTATTAAGGGAAGAAGAAGATACAACCTGAGTCAAAACAGATTATTTCCCAGTGGTTGTCTAAGGCTATTATCTTTTGTTATACTCGCCATAAGAAATCTTTTCCTGACAGGGTCAAGGCCCTCTCTACCAGGGCATTGTCTTCATCAATGGCTTTTTGAAAAGGGTTGGACTCTAGAAATATTCTATAAGTTGGCCGTCCTCACTTGATTCCTTCTCTAGGTTTAGATCCAGCTTTGCTAGGACCATTTTCCAGGGATTACTGGAGTCTTCTCCTTTCACCTCCCAAATGTGGATAGCTATGGTAATCCACCAATATAGCTAAGTCTACAGCAGCAGTGATCAATGTGATGAACATAGTACAGTTGTCTAAGTAAACTTACCACAACAAAAGATGTTCAAATGATCACTGCTGCAGTAGCCACTCCCTCTCTGCATTCCTTTTCTTTTTTGGTATGTTTGTTATGTGTGGTTGTGGACAATTATGCTTTTTTTTGTTCCTAGCATAGTCATTTCAGGGCTCAGCCTCCCTCTTTCTGCTCACTGGAAAGTTTTGAATGGCTTCATGCCTAAACTTGCCTTTTAGTCAGCTCAGCTTGAGCTGCTTGACAGTTTGGGCACACAAAAGGTGCCTTGAAGTTTTGAAAGTCTGCCGATCATTATATCCTTGGCAGGACATAACCAATATAACTAAGGTAATCTCACTTAAATCATGAATTATTGCAAATCAGGGAAACTTTTTTTTTATTGCTACTAGAAAATAACAGTTCTTCATTGTGAGTCTTTATCCACATGAACAAATTATTCAAATAAAAATGTATGAGACTGTTAGTGCAAAACTTCTTAGTAGTACTGTAGTGAATAAGAAAAAATTAACAATAAGAACAGGTGAAATCCTTCCAAAAGTACTACCTGTATGACTTGCAAGAATAGCACAGAAGTAGAGGGCACTTGCTACCTGCTACCTTTGACCTTTGAACAACAGAGATACCCTTGTTACTGTGCAGTAATTTGTCATAAGACTGAGATCAAAAGCTGCAGAGATCCATTTACAGATCTGAAGGTTTCTCATTTGTCATTCTTGGTCTGTGACATGATTCAGTACTTTAGCACCACTTTCTTTTTCCCTGTTCAGACTGATGTCTTTTTTCATTATATTTTGAGGATGTAATGGTAGACCACTCGGAAATCTATGGTTTTTTGATCATAGTTATCCAGGTCTTTGATGCTTTTGCCCTCAGGGTTATTCATCCATCAGAACAAAAGACCCTGACATACACAGCTTATAGAAGGATCTACCTCTGGCATATATTCTGTAATATTTCAAGGCCATGCATTCCTGAATTTCTATGCATTGACTATTTATCAATGGACAGGAATCTTATACCTGTGCAAAAATGCCTCTGAAAGCAATATGTGTATAGTATATTGTCTCAGGTCATGGGTTCATTTTGCATGGTACTGTTATGAAGATTCATGGATTAAAAAGCATCTATTTAAAAGCCTAAACTAACAGACAGCATCTACTTTTTCCACTTTTGTTGTGGCACTTTGATCACTGACAGTTACCTGCCTTAAAGCCTTCTATCCCGTTAACATTATAGCACTTAGTACTTTTCTTGTGGTGAAAGTACTTCCTCCATGTTTCCTTTTCAACTCAGTGCAGACCACAAGAGGAACTGTAATGTTTTGCCTCTGAAGGCAAATATTATTTTGGGTGAAAATCACTAGGAGAAACATGATGATGTGAAAAGCATATGTGAAATACACAGTGTGATAGTACTTAAATT